>NC_044193.1:35462814-35687814 GCF_900880675.1 Sparus aurata | reverse complement strand
TATGATTGTTTTGTGTCAAACTTACCATTTGATTGCAGATTTTGGGCAAGCTCTTTGTGTCCTGTAGCACCTATTGATGTAGTAATTGTGAAAATATGAAAAAACAAAGATTGCACTCAACTTAATTGAAAATAAAAAAATGTCATGACTGATAGTGATATAACATGTTAGCCATTAATGTAACATCTATTACGTTATTGGGGATCTATTACACTTCCAGGTGGGTCAGTTGTTTATGTTTTTGTTTTTTTTCAAACTGAAAACATGATATTTTTGACCAAATGCTTTAATATGGTTATGTTCAGTTTCTGTCAAGGGTTCAACATTTTCTGTTTAAAGAATTTTTAGAATGTTTTACATTGGATTTAAAATGAAATGATAACAGTTAGGTTAAAGTGCATACTTTGAGCAGCACACAACCATATGTCATCATGTAATGGTTTCTAATCTGGAATCTGCTCTGATCTAATGGACCATCCTTACATGGATATGGATGTGTTCATTTCTGATTGATAGGGGATTAAGTTTAGTGCGTCTTTGCCTGATAGCAACAACCACTCTATTAAACATGAAATTACTGTGAACTGTTGGTGTTTTCAGTAGGCTAACATGACAGTAAGTAAAATGTACATTGCAGAGACAAGCAGCATTTTAGATTACAACTTTATCTTTCATAACTTTTACATTATCTGTTTAGAAGAAAATACAAATGACCCACCTGAAAATTTTATAAATTGCCATGGTTTTAAGATCATTTTTATTGGTAAAAATTTTGTAACGATATCAGTACATTGTGTGAAATGATTGGGTTTTATTACATATTGATCCAGCTAGGTGCAAATCGTATTGCATTTCTGGACTTCATTGGGTGCTACAAAATAAAAAAACAATAAAATAACTGCAGGTCAAAGAGATTAAACTGTTGCCAGTATTTCTTTGCCAGTTTTTGTTATGTACTTGCTAAATAACAGCAGTCCGCTTTGTGTGTATTTTGTATTTTTGTTCAATACGCTAGTACTGCTCGTTTAATTTTTCTGGCATTTTGTCACATTTTAAAAATATTACGGTAAGTATTTATGGAATTGTAATAGTTTGCTGTCAGTTACCTATAGAAAAACTTTTGTGATCTACAGATGGCTACTGTTGTGTCTATGTGTGCTTTCAGTTTATATTTGATTCCACATATTGATCTATATAAACCGTATTTGCATGTGTAGTACATTAAAAGAGAAGCAATAGACTAAGAAAAGCCAAATATAATATAATTGTTATAATATAACAATTATACTTATTTTTTATTTCTGGACAAGCTGCCTTTTTAAACGGGTACTCCACTGATTTCTATAGGGTTAGTGAAACATTTATCATAAAATGAATGATTAAAATCGAAGCAGTAATGGCAGAGACATCGTGGGCCCTATTTCAACAGTCTATGGCACTTGGTCTTAGTGCGTTTAGGGCGTCTACAAGGCCATGTTGCTCGTTAAACAGCAGATAATCTGGATGAAAAATTTGATGCAAAGAGGTTATATTTAGACTGAATCAGTCATAGGTGTGTTTTGGGGGGAACATAAATGAAACCAATCTGAGTATCATCTCTCATTCCCTTTAAGAGCCAGGTGCACCAGTACCTGACACATAATAAAGAGTAACACTCGATTTCAGTTATGGACAGGGATGTGATCCTCAGCTGCTGGACCCTCTGCCACGCTGTTTCGCAATCATCTGTCCCATCAACCACTCTGTTTGACTGCATATGAATGAATACACTGATATTAAACTGAGAAGGAGGAGGAACGCTGCTGCATCTCCTCTGTGTATGTACAGATCTAAGTCTGTGGCTCAGGCAGGATGGGTCATAAAATCATCCTGATCAATAACAGGTGGGATGAGAGGGTGAAATACGTCCTTAATGAGGAACATATTAATGACATTACCTTCAGCAGAAACCATCTGTGTATCTTTACATTAACATACAGGAACAGCTAATGAACTTTATTGATTATTTAAAACTCCTGACGTGTTTCCTTTGGAGATTAGAACTACAGCTTTTAGTTTTGCAGATTAAAAGTGCCATGGTATTTGTTACAGTGACAGTATTGTGTGCATTGAAATGTTTGAAATGAATGAACACGGTTCTGTGGTCACATCTTACTAAATAATCTATCTAAATAATGCGCTTTTTAAATAGCAGGAAACAGACTTCGCCTTTGACTTCAGACCAGCTCTTTATGCGTCTATGGCGCAGTTGCTTTCTGCTGCCTTGAGATAGCAATCTGCAATCAGTGTACCTGACCACACCTCACTTTAAGACCAACGCACAGGTGGGCGCACAGCCAGTCAAAAAGGCTGGGTTGTGTGCTCCTTTGCACCAAGCATAAGAAGGAGCCCCATGGCTTGTAGGCCTTAGAATGGGTCAGGCTCTAGAAACAATGGATATTGCATCTCAAAGAGACACTTCATGTCCCCAGCTCTTGATGTTTTCTTTTTGTTCAGTTTTCTGATAACAGAGGCTACAAGCATACTATTGTGTTTTAATTTAAAAAGAAAAAAAGCTTTTTATAACACAAACCATCTCGTTCCAGACAAACGGAGTAGCACCATTTTTGAAAGAATCTCTGTCCATACCACCACATCTGAAAATTCATATCACATGACCACGCACATACACTCTATGTGCCCTTGGTTGAAAACAGGAAGCAGACTGTCAGCTGGTGGTTGCTTTATTTGTACATCGATTCCCTTATGAATCGATATTTAAATATTTGTAATTTTTTCAATACTCATTCTCTGCAGTATCCGTACACCAGCTCCAGCTGTGGTGATACATGCCTTTTTTTTCTGGCATAGACACCTTTATTAAGCAGTAGACAGATAGGAAATACGGGGGAGAGAGGGGGGGATGTGACATGCAGCAAAGGACCTCCGGCCGGAGTCGAACCGGGATCGGCTGCGTTTATGGCATGCGCTCTAACCACTCGACCACCTGCGCGCCGTGATACATGCCTTTAGCAAAATTTCAGCATGGCCAAGTTTAATATTGTAGAAGCAGCTATCTTCAAAAAGGGTGAAGAATTACCATTATTAAGATGCACTGTAGAGTTGCATAGACCTCCTGGCCTACAGATCTTGTTCTCCAGATGTAAGAAAACATGTTTGTTTTGCACAGACCCCAACCAATGTCACGCAGCCATGATTTTAATAGTTTTTCATTGAAAATCAATATTGTGATGCAAAAAATGACCATTGTAAATCATAGTGCAATTGTAATATCTTTCAAAATAATCTAATAATATGATTATGAGCATGCCGCCCCAGCTGAGATAGCATTAGTTATTAAACTGTATTAGTGTGGATGTAGCTGAAGCCAACGATCCTCTAGCGATGCTCTTACAAGCTGATTGGTTGTCCATGTGACTACTACTTAATTGAATTGTTTGTGTAAAATTGGTGGAGTGCCCCTCTAAAGAAAGGAATTTCAAGACATCTGTGCTTTGGTTGCTTTTTTAGATCTCAGAGACCAAGAAGAAAACAAGGGCATGACTGTTAGAATTCAACATAAATTAGTAAAACAGTAATGAATTATTGAAAAGGCACAGCACAATCATTTTCTCTTTGATTGAGTTTTCATTTCTGTTTCCAGCAGATGTCAAGCTGTCCAAGAGGAGGCAGCCATTTGTGCCATATGCTCTGCGCAACCACACAGGATGCACCATGTGGTTCGCCACTCTGACTACAACCCCCACAAGGTAGGGATAACCATAACTGCTGTGGGTTACCATAACTACATGTACCTCAACCTAGAGATCCAACATGTTCGGCAGATTTATAGTAGTTGGGGGCCTTAAGCACATAAATAGGTCATTTCACGCAAATTCACCTAAAAGCGCCAAATTTGGCACAGATGTAGCTCAGGTCATACTGAAATAATTTAGCTAGGGCGCCGGAGCCAGCGACCCTCGGGGCCAAGATGGCGGCCAAATCCAATATGGCCGCTGCCGGAAAAGGGTTCCGACTATAACTTTTGAACCACATGAGCTACAAATACAAACTTGATGTCTTTTTCAGCTTAATTGATCATGGGAAACACATAGGAATGTTAATATTTATGACCAGGTGCATCTGGACCCCTTAATCCTCCAATTCCAATATGGCCACTGTCCAAAAAAGCAGTTTTGACTGTATTATGGGCCTTACACCCCATTGTTTGCACCAATTTATCTACAAGCACCAAATTTGGCACGGATGCTGCTGAGGGCATACTGAAATCATTTAGCCAGGGCGCCCGAACCAGTGGTCCCTGAGACCAAGGTGGCAGCCAAATCCAATATGGCCGCCACCTGAAAGGGATTCGGCCATAGCTTTTGAGTGAGATGAGATACAAATACAAACTTGATGTCTATTTTACCTTTTTTGACCATAGGAAACCCATTGGAATACTTACATTTATGATTGGGTATATCAGGACCCCCCAAATTCCCTAAATTCAATATGGCAACTGTCCGAAAAAGGGTTTTAGCTACAAATTTTTAACCAAATGCGCTACAAATGAGGATGTGGTGTCTATTTTATGTTTATTGACCGCAGGAAGTCCATTGGCATATTTATATTTATGCTTGTGTAAGTCTTGTCAAGACTGTGGTTGAAAGTCCTTTTTTTACCATAACTTTGAAGGTTATTCTCAATGTTGATTCATTTCCTCATAAAAGTGAAATGCTTTCAGTGTACCACAGGTGAATACATTTCAAAGTGTAATCATATAAGAAAGAATAAGACACAATTATTATTGTAAGGCAATATTTATATTATGTCAAATTGTTAGAAGAATAATATGGTCAGTTTGTCCAAAACTCTTAAAGTCTTGCTTAACATAACAAAAAACAGCAATAACATAAAACAACAGTGAATTCTCATGGTTGAATTCTCAGCAAGAGCTGTGGTGTAGATGAAGCTAGACATCACCTTTTCTAGAATGGTACCAAGTCTCTTGAGAACCTGCCTCCCACCCAAGCTGCACTGATTCAACACATTAAAAGAGCACTGCTGCAGGCCAGCTTCTACTGGAATCAGGTAACCGCTGTCCAGCAAGATATCCCAGAGTTCGATGCATGGGGATGGTATCGGGACTCTACGAGCAAGACTTGGGATCCTTACTGGACTAATCTCAGAGACATTAGTAAACCACTGTGGCTGCAAGAAAGCATGTAGAGGGCACTGCAAGTGCTGTAAAGCCGGAGTTCGTTGCACCTCTATATGTGAATGTGAGGGTGCTTGTACAAACAATGATGGTGGAGACGATGAGTGATCCGGTGATTGTGAGTGATAATGATAATTCATTTGAGAGAGACCATGAGAATAAGAAATCATGAGAGAGACCGTGAGAATTCAACTGTTGCTTTTTTATGTTATTGCTGTTTTTTTGTTATGCTAAGCAAACTTCTAAGAGTTTTGGACAAATTGACTATATTATTCTTTTAACAATTTGACATAATATAAATATTGCCTTGCAATAATAATTGTTTCTTATTCTTTCTTATATGATTACACTTTAAAATGTATTCACCTGTGGTACACTGAAAGCATTTCAGTTTAAGGAAATGAATCAACATTCAAACACTCTTTATTTGTATGGTGCTTTTCATACAAAAAATTAGTGCAAGGTGCCTTACAGAGATTAAAAACAACAACAGAAAAAAAGAAACAGCAAATAAGATCAAGAGAAGAAAATCAAAACCCAACCCTCCCACCCCCACAGACATGCACAGAGACAGAGACATAACAGTCTGAGACAGCTTCAGAACATACTTCAGTATAGCTGCCACAGTTCACTTGATAGGACTAAGAATATGACCAGCCCTGGTAAGTGCAAAAATTAATGTCATAATAAAAGCCTATCATTGTTTTGCGAGTCAGCTGGCTTAATAATGGACCAGATAAAACCTTGTTTACTCATTACAACTCATACAGGCGAGTAAGATTAGGTTTACAGTGTGGAAGCTTAAATTAGTTCCAGTGCTCCTCAAAGCTATAACACTAACTGTGGTTACAGAGATAAACTCTACTATCTCTGTCAATGCTAAAGGATTTCTTGATCGCTAGTGTCACAACTAAGTGCATTATTCAGGCTTTATTGGCAGTGTAACTGGGAAACTGGGCAACCATTATCATTTACCATTTGATAACCTTGAGCACATTCGGTATATGTGCACAATTTTCTATAATTGGAAGTTTTATGACGTGACATGGAGCTAAAATATTGTTACTGGAAGTTTGAGGGAAGGCTTCAGACATTTTTCTTCACTTCTCTGGTTGCACTGGTTCTCTTAGTTTTTAAATGAGGTTCACTTGCATATAATGTAGTTGGTTGGCTTATCAAGTGCAGAATGGATTTTCTACTAACAGGTACCCATTTGACTCACATGAATGGGTCCGGTGTGGGTTCATTATAAGCTATGTCTCGGGTGTGAAACAACTGTGTCCTAAAAACCCTTAAAAATGATGCTGATCTGATCATGGGACATCTCTGCTGCCCACATCTAAGTGCTGTCTCTAGAACTAATCTCTCATAAATGTCTCACAGGGTGGCGCTGTCTCACAGCAGTAGTGCTGACTCCATCTCAGATGTCCACGGTCCAGGAACTGATGACACTCACAATGTCAGCCAGTGGAGAGAGGTGCTGCCTGGGGAGGAGATCCCCTTCGAGTTTGAGGCCCGTGAGAAACTCCGCCACCGGTACAGCTCTGATTCACATTGTTGTATGATTGCAGGGGCGTTGAGACTTGCCAACCCCCCTGTTACTTTGATAACAATTCACGCCACAACCTAATCATATAAGTAGGATCATGTTAGACTAGGCATATTTTCTATAGTTAGGCTGATAGCAAAACATTTTCTAGATGTTGAAGTGATGACACTGATAAAGGTGTAAAAAACTTTACCAATGCAACATTGTGTTCTTTGCTAGAGCTTATCATTGAACATGAAGCAAAACATTCAGCAAACATTCAGTTATTGCTTTTCTACCATACAGTGTGTCGATCTGTGGATCTTGTAAAACCTGTAAAAAAGTGATGAACTATTACCTCAAATGCATTTCATATATTATGTATTGCTAATCCCTTGCTTGTTCCTTCTCTGTAGACACACTCATGAGCTGAAGCTGCACCAACTCCTGGTGCGAGTGTGTGGATGGGAGCAAATCAAGCCGGTTTCTGTGGACAAAGTGGGTGTTTTCTTCCGTTACGCCGCTGCAGACAGAACCAACTCTTCCAACACTGTGAGTACAAGTAAAAACTATGAAAACAAAACTAATTTTTATGACCCAGATTCCAAAGAAGTTGACAAATTGTGTAAAACTCAAAGCAGCTACAAGAAACTTTTATTTTTTGTTGATTCTGGCATTTGTTTTGATAACAATGAAATATAAATGCAATATATTTTCAATACTATTTTTCCACATAGCTGTATATAGAATTGAACTGATTATAAAATATATGTATTTGTGGTTATGTAAGATTGATTGCTGTAATATGAGGATGATGATGCAAAGAAAATCGTGTATAGATATAGATTACACATAATCCCATACCTGGGGAATTGGATCGACTGATGCAAAGTGTAAAAGTGTGCTGTGGTCTAATGAGTCCACATTTCACATTGTTTCTGGAAATCATGGACGTCATCTTGACTGGGAAAAGGACCATCCAGATTGGTACCATCCCAAAGTTCAAAAGCATCTTTGATGGTTTTGGGCTGTGTTGGTGTCTGTAACTTGCACATCTGTGAAGGCACCATTAATGCTGAAAGGTATAAGCAGATTTTGGAGCAACATAGACTGCCATCCAGACAACATCTTTTCAGGGACCTTTCTGCTTATTTTAGCAAGACAATACATAGCCGCATTCTGCCATTAAACAGTGTGGCTTCATAGTAAAAGAGTGCAGGTACTAGACTGCCCTGCCTGCAGTCCAGATCAGTCTCCCATTGAAAATTTGCTGCACATTATGTACCACGTAATACGACAACAGAACCCAGACTGTTGGGCACTGAGGTCGCATATCAAAACAGAATGGGAGGACATTTTCTCTCAAACGTAGCAAATGATGTCCTCAGTTCCCAAACACTGACTGAGTTGTAATAAGTCAACTATCTCAATGTGAGATCAATGAAATTAATTGTGTCATTTCTGCTTTACTCTTTCACAGGTTGGCAGTCCTATTAGCAGAACCAACATCATCCACCCACATGTTTATGTAAGTCTGGCAGGTATTTTGTCTAAATCAGTGAGCAGTTGGTGAAAGTAACCCTCTTAATAAAGTCTACAGCAGCAGTATCATCTGTAATAGACGTTATATACTAGGAAACTAAATCATTGGATGGATTTGAAATGGAGAAACAACTTTGTTATTTTTGCATTTAATAAGGAAAATATGACCGTGGCTCAGTTGGTAGAGCGGGTCAGCCTATGTTCGGAGGCTCGGCGGTTCTATCCCCGCCCCTGCCAATTGGGTCATGGTCGTTGTGTCCTTGTGCAGCCACGCTCCCGTCAGTCTGCCTCAGGGCAGCTGTCGCTACTATCGTAGTTTACCACCACCAGTATGACTGTGTGTGAATGAATGGAACCTGGAACCCTGTCAGGCGCTTAGAGTACCTAGAAAAGCGCCATACAACTCCAATCCATTATTATTATTTCATGAGAAGCATGTACCATTAATTGTCAGACCAGGTCAGTGTCCTTTATACTTTATAGCACAATGTCATCGTTCACAATTTACCTCGGGGCGCCTTACAAATATTTACATCATACAAGAACCTCTGTCCTTCCACCCTCGATTCATAGAAAAAAAAGCAAGTAAAAAACATTTCAGTGTCAATCAGTGGCCCAGCATAACACAATGAGTGGAGATCGTAGTTACCTTAACTGTAATGGTTTATCATTAACTCAGCATAGTGTACATTTCATTTTCAAAGCACTAAATCTATCAATGCAGCTCCATCAAGGCCAGTTATCAATTCCTGTTGCCTCTACAGTTTTTTCAGCATTTAAAAAAAGGAAACGGATCTGCAACTACTTATTGTTTTCTTTAATTATTCTGCTGATTATTTTTGTGGTAAATCAATTATTCACACAAAAATAATATTTAAAAATTATTCCAGTCACAGTTCTTAAAAATGCCAAGTCACACAATCACAGTTCTTGTATTTTCCAACCAGTAGTCTAAGACCTGAAATGGGACAAGAACACTCAAATCTTGTGGAACTAGGTTTTGTTCAAATGTTTGAATACTAAAATTGCAAAAACAAAATGTGTTGTTCTACTAATAAATGGATTGACTAACTGTTAAAGCTCTGAATGGATAATGTGAAGTTTGGATTGATAGTCAACTCAAAGAGAAACATTTCAGACAAGAGGGGACTCAGTTACATATATAAAGGCCAGTCTCTAATTCTGTGTTCAGACCAAACACAACGCAAATTATTCACGGGACTAAATTTCATTCAAAGTGATGAAACACAATTGCAATATCATTTATGTCATTGAGCAAGTAAGACTATCTGTTAAGTTTTGTTGAAATTCATCTCAGCAGAGCATGGCTCTGATCGAGCCAAACTCCATTTAGCAAACAAGCACTTTAAAACTTGTTTGCTTGATGTCTGGCCAACTGATGTTTCAGCCTCCTTTGGATCCATTTATTGCAGCCAGGTCACAGAGGAATCCATTCATTTACGGTTCAGACTGATGTCGTTTGCACATATTTTTATTCGCGTTACTTTCGCAAGCAGACACGATTAAAAATGTACAACCCCCGCGATCAAACTTGCGTGAGTAACACGACACTTTGGTCTGAACGTAGCATAATACATAATAAGACATCTCTAAAACAACATTGTGACTCGTTGTTTTGTGTGTGAATCCCTCAATCCCTCAGTTCTCAGCCCTGCCTCCAGTCAGGGTGGTCTTCTCCATCACAATGGAGGGCAGTGCTAGGAAGGTCATTACTGTCCGATCTGCCCTAATGGTGAAGAACCGGCTAGATGTTCCTATGGAGGTCAGACTCGACAGCCCCTCTGCTCCCGACAGTAAGACACAGTTCCTTTTTTTATTATATTCTATTTCTATGGACCCCACAAACAAAATACATCTTTCACACATCAAAATGTAGGAAGATTTGTTACTGTAGGAGACGTGTAATTCTGAATCAAACTGACTTGTAGTATTATTACACTTAAGCCTCAGCTAAAATCTCAACAAAAACAGCAACAGTTCCCATCACCATGGAAAACTTTGATAACAGCTCGGGGAACTGTCGACATACATACATTTGTAAATGAGTGCTCTTTGACACACACACACACACACACACAATGAAGTGGCCTCATCTATGTGTGGACTCTATCAGAGGCACATAATAACACGTGCAACTTCTTAATTTTATTTAGTTGTATCTTATTTTGTGTTATGATGTTCTTATTTTTTGTATATTGCATTTTGAGAGACAAAACAGTTGTCACCAGAGCATATATACAAAGTAAATAAGTAACAAGTTTCAAAAATTATGTCGACAGAGCCTGTGGTGTTGCCTCCTATCCTTCCTGGCCAGGCCTTGGCAGTCCCACTTCACCTGACATCTTGGCGGCTGCAGGCTCGTCCTAAGGGCCTGGGCATGTTCTTCTGTAAGGCTCCCATCCACTGGACCAGCGTGGAGCGGCCGGGTGAGATCAGCAGCAGTAAGAGAGAGTGTCAGTCAGCAGACTTTGATGACACCCTCAAGCGCAACTTCAGGTAAATACAGTCAGTCAGTTAGGGGTCCTCAGATTAACAAACTAATCAAGTGTCGAAACGGAGTTGAAGCAGTGAATTTCTGTAGACAGATCTGTGGTTATAGCACAACAAATCAATAAATAGCATCATAACGCACCATATAAGGCTATTCACAGCTGATGACCAAAGGTGGACATATCTTTGGCTGTTGTTGAACATAGATTGGTTTGTACAGTCTATCCTTACATTCTGCCATGTTCAAACAGAATGCAAGGTATTCAGAGTAGAAAGACTCCCACTATCTTAGACAGCCATGCTGCAGGTTTAGTCCAGTCATAATGTGGCTCATTTATAAACAGCCTTTCAGAGCCAATTAAGCACTCTACTATCATACTTTCCGCTATCCCCAGGTAGGTCCTACCCATGTTGGTTAACCCCTCACTGTTTATATCTGAAACATTTCATTTTTTGATGAGAATTGATATTGTTATTGCTTGAAAAAATGGGATATATCTCTGCAATTAATTGACTAGTTAACAAGACTACTTTTTGGGTGTAGTCTCTGATTACTGAGATGCAGTAGTTTTCCTCTCAGATGGTAACGTTCCCCTCATTTCTCTGCATCTTTTAGGTTCTGTGTGGTCATCAAGAAAGAGAACTACCCAGAGCAGCAGCCTGCCAAGAGAGTTTCTGGCAGCGCCAAGCAGATTTACCGACAGCCAGGCCACACTGTCTACCTGCTGCCCACCATGGTACTGGCCAACCTGCTGCCCTGTGACCTCAACTTCTATATCAAGGGAACGTCCATCAAAGGCTCACTGAAGCCTGGGAAAGAGGCTGTGCTTCACGCTACTGACACCTCACAGAACATGGAGCTTGGTAGGGACTGTCACTGGCTGCTTGTTATTTTCTAAACATTTTCCTCATTCTCTCTCCTGGTATTCACGATATTTGTCCTTCAGGAGTCCTGCTGGAGAACTTCAACACGTGTAAAGAGCTGCTGATCCCCCCTGGTACTCAGAACTATGTGGTACGAATGAGGCTATATGACACCAACAAACATCTGCTTTGCCTCACCATCCGCATCATCCTGCGGGCACAGGGGGCACTGAAGATCCTGATTTCTGCCCCCTACTGGCTTATCAACAAGACTGGTAAAGTTTTCTTGGTTGTTAAAAATTGCCATTGTGCAGTCCAGTCACTTCTTAAGCTTTTCTATCATCATTCCCTAAAGCCATGTTCCTCCCTCAGGTCTGCCGTTAATTTTTCGCCAGGACAATGGCAAAACCGATGCTGCAGGCCAGTTTGAGGAGCATGAGTTGGCTCGAAGCCTCAGTCCACTACTATTCTGCTATACTGACAAGGAGCAGCCAGCTATGTAAGTGTGTGTCAGAGACCAGAGCACTCTGCCCTTTCTGTTGTCCTGAGTACCTCCATCTGGTCCATACTCATTGTATTAGGTAGTGAGCAATGTTCAAGCCAGGCAACATCCTGTGCTTTTTTTAAATTCATCCTTCATGTTTCATGTGTTTTGCCATCTATCTTGATCCCAGGTGTACGATGCGGATTGGGAAAGGGATCCACCCAGACGGAGTTCCAGGCTGGTGTCAGGGCTTCTCTCTGGATGGAGGGAGTGGAGTCAGGGCAGTGAAGGTTATCCAGCATGGGAACAGGCCTGGCCTTATCTACAACATAGGCAAGTTATACATTCAAAATCAGCACATGTGGATAGCACTAACTGAACTAGTGTCTTTAATGTTGTACAATACAGAGGATCAAGATCAGGGCTGAATCCTGCGTATCGGACGCAGGGGCATGAAAGAAAAGGATCATTAACAGTATTGTGAAAGACATCTGGGCTTTTTTGTTCAAAGCATTTTAAGTCCTGGCATCTACATATTAACTTGTTTTTCTACTCCATATAACAAGGAAAATAAGATGAGCTGAATTGCAGTAGTTTATTACAATTTATTCATGACCTCCTTATATGATTAAAGATTATCAAAATGTTAATGTAGCAAGGTCAGATGATTTAAATCCCCTACACATTTATTGTTACCTGTCTGATCAATACAGGCATCAGTGTTCGGAAAGGAAAAGGACGCTACCGGGACACTCACATAGTGACCTTTGCCCCACGTTACCTCCTGGACAACCGCTCTACACACAAACTGGCCTTTGCTCAGAGAGAGTTTGCAAGAGGGAAGGTGAGAAATGAACTTAAAAATGAACTGTTCATAGACTGTTTATGTTGCCGAGCAGCCAGCACCTTGTACAGTGATTGCACAATCACCAGTTCATTTCCGATCAGGATCATGAATCTTGTTTCATAACTGTCTCTCTCACTGTCATCTCTACTGTGATTTATCCTATACAAATATAAGATAAAAAGAAATACACTGCATCCCTGTGACCTAATTCCACTGAGCCAGCAAACACAATAACAGGACTATAGTGGTGGTACCGTAACATAATGTAGCTATTAATAATGTCATATTTAAAGCTGTGTTTGTTAAGTCAAAATGTGTGCTTTTCGGTAGTCCTTCCCCCAGTTTCACCTATGGGGGGGAAATAAATACAGTATGATGAATGTCATCAATGAAAATATTTGTCCCAGGGTACCGCCAACCCGGAGGGTTACATCTCCACCCTGCCGGGCTCCAGTGTTGTTTTCCACTGGCCACGCAATGACTACGACCAGCTGCTGTGTGTGCGCCTCATGGACACCCCCAGCTGTACCTGGTCTGGAGGCTTCGAGGTCAACAAACCCAAGTCCTTCCATGTCAACATGAGGTGAGCTACATATACAGCCGTATTAAAAAGATTCCATCCACTTGTAAAAAACATGTATATCATGGCAGGCTTCAGTTCCAGTGATTTCTACAGCTCTCATGATGTTACTGTGATGGAATGAGTGGAACACCATGTCACAAAAACTTTTGTGGAGTTTGGTTCAATAATTCATTTGTTATAGGTCTTCTGAAAATGTGACCAAATCTGCTGGATCAAATATATACATACAGTAACTTGGACGATCAATTTAGGTGATTATAGAAAGTTGTGTGAATGAAATTTGTAGCTTGGCCTCTTAACGTAGCAGGTCAATCATCCCAAACACGCGTCAAAAGTGGTAAAGGAATGGATAATCTGTCTAGAACTGAGGTTTTGTAATGGTCTTCCAAAGTCCTGATTTGAACCCATCAAGAAAATATGGACTGTGCCGAATAATAAAGCTATGATTATGATAATAAATTCAGTATTAAACCACTTTTCTTTTTTTTTTTGTGACAATGTAGTATATGTTCCACTCATTCCATCACAGAAACATGAGAGCTGTAAACATTATTGGAACTGAAGACTGCCATGATATTCATGTTCTATATGAGTGGATGGAAACTTCACCTTGACTGCATATAAATAAAGTACCATATTATATTAGCATATTTGATTTGATTTGATTTGATATTTATTTTCAAATAAAAAAGCATTTTACTTTTTTATTCTGTGAAGTAAGACAAATGAAATCAAAGTCATCCTGCTTTAGCTTTTATGCTGCAAGAGAAGTCTGTCTGATAAAAAACAATTTGCTCTGATTTAAAGGTTCTTGAATACATGGAGCTTGTTGCTAGTGAGAGACATGCAGACTGTGTGTAAAGTATGGAATTTATAATGACTGTAGGCAGTGCTTTAAATCCATGTTTGCGGAAGAGGAAGAAGATTTTTCCTTTTTTCTTTTAACAGCTGTGTAAACTACAAAGTTGGTATCATTGTTGTATGGCCTGGCTCAGGTTAAACCTCGCAGAGAATCATTGCCATACAGTATTCTTTTATTATCTATTTTGACAGTCAATCATTACCAAAGAAGGAATAAATAGCAATTCCTTAAAAAACTGGTAATGTGCAGCCACTTTTTAAATAGAGCCGTTTAAAAGAGTAGTGCTAAAGCAACTTAAATAAATCTAGGAATAAATAATTCCCTTAAAACTTGCTTACAGAACGCGATACTGTGTCCACCCAGTGTGCAGACTCAGCAAAGACATGGGTCACATGTTGAACTTCGGGGAGAGCAGTTTCATCGTGCTCTTTCGCGTGACGAGTCTTCAAATCACTCCCACCACCCTTGCAAATTACAGCCTTGCACGCTGAACTTACTGTTACCGAACTTATTGTCAAAAATTCTTACTTGTCACTGATTGTTTTTATTAATACTGTTTTCATCTTAAGTTCTTATGTCATCTTATGTCGGCCTCAGGTTTTCCCACAGAATTATCTGTGATGTGAGCTGAAGGTATAGGAAAAAGTAGTAAAGAAACAATATGTAATCATTATCTTGCTGACAATATGATATGATGATTGTAGCAGGTCACCATAAATAAATGAATGTATGAGAATCACTGCTGCCTGTATGGCTATATTATCCATGTTGAACTGAAAACAAATTGAAGTAAACTGAGTGAATGAGGTGAAGTACTTGACAGGTTTTAAGTGATTATTGGATTGAACAGGGACGCGATGGGGAGCTGTTTCTTCCTGCGGACAGAGATCACCCTGAAGGGAGCCACCTACCAAATCTCCTTCACTGATACTGACCAACTGCCGCCTCCTTTCCGCATCGACAACATCTCTAAGGTAAGTCACTGTTGTGACTGCATGACCAGTTTCTAAGGGATCGGCATAATTACTCAAGAAAAAAGGAGCCATACCTGAATCACTCACTGGACTCCCACTTCTTTCTTCATGAATTTTGCGTCTCTTTAGTCTCAATGTAATGAATTGTTCCCGTGGGAATGAAGCACTCCCTTTAAAACAGTCTCTCCTCAAAGACGTTGATGCTGTCTCCTTATGTTGTACAAATGAAGAATGGGGCAGAAGCATTTGTGAGTCATTCATTGTGAAGAATGAAGAAAGGAGCTCAAGATACACGTTCAGACCTGCTCTCACACCTCCACTCACATAGCCAATTACTGTGTGTAGTGGGCATGATTGTTTCTTTTGCTGTTTCAGAAAATGTAATTCAGATTTAGCCAACTCGGATTCTGTGTTTCAGACACTAGCTAGGTTTTCATATAAAGAGCTAATTTTAACAGAATTTTGAATTTGAATTAATGTGTTTCCATTCACTAGTGTTTTTGCAGTATTAGGTTGCTGGAGTTATTAGGTTTACAGTAATAAACAGTTGGTGGTGCTACTTTTGTAGTTTAAACCATTGAAGACAAATGTGACATCTTTAAATAAGTGTCAGTCAAAGCTCAAACTGTGAAGTACAATGTTGAAAACATGGTGGAAGCATGACAGGTGTGTTTCATGTGTTCATTTGAGGATGTTTACAATCTATTCATTTCTTCAGTGGAGCAGAAGCATCAGTGGATGTTTCCAGGTTCCAGGTTCATTTATTTGTCAGTGTGCAACACAGCGCTTTACAAAAGAAGCCAGGTTTTCGCCCTTTACGCTACATAAGAAAAACCTTTTATTGAGTATGGCAGGTGAGTTCCACAGCCTGAGAAGGGAAGCTGCTCTTTACTCTGACGGCACAGCAATATTGCTTGCCAGACAAATTAACCAAGATATCATTTCAGCCAGGTTGATGCCAAGGTGGGTTTTGTCTTAGTATCCTTTTGGCTCTGCACAGGCACAACTCCCCATTAACCCTAACCATACATACAATACATACAACATGATTTATTTTCTCGGTGTGTTTTCTTTGCATTGTGTTTTTTAATACTGTGAGAAAAATAAAAGACCAAACACAACAAATTGAGGAGACTGCCTTGTTTGAATCTCTTCAGGTGCCAATCCAGTTTTGGCAGCATGGTGTGGCTGACATCCGGCTGCATACTGAAGTGAAGGCCGGCTCTGTGCTGGATTATGCCTGTGATGAGCCCACACTCCCCCCCTACCTCACACTGACTGTGAAAGGAGCCGGATCCTCAGAGGTCACAGCCGACATGAACTTCTTCAGAGAATACAACAAGCTCTACTACGAGAACTTCATCTACATTGCAGCCACTCACACATTCTCGCAGTATGGACCAGTGATATGAATAACTTACAATCTTATATTATACCATTAAGAATTCATATGGTAAGGTAAGCAGCACCATTTTGTTGATGCAGGAATCCTGAGAGAAGACCTGTTGGGAAGAAGCGTCTGGTGAGCTGTGCTGAACTGGTTCTCGATGTGGACACCAAGACTCAGAGGGTCATCCTGAAAAAGAAGGTACTGTTCTCATTTTAAAATAACCTAGAATGAACAAACAGAAGAGAAAAATGTGCTGAGATCGCCTTATTATTATTATTATCATATTATTTCACCTTCAGAAGTTGGTGCAAGAATGGACTGTTTAAATTAAATTATTGTGGAAGTTTGAATGAGAAAAGGGAACAAAGTAGAACATTTTATGAAAAACAATTTAGTTAATGAATGAATTAAAGAATGACTTACAAATCAATCACACATTGCTGCCAATTTATAGATGAACTGATTATCAAAAATAAATCTTATGATAAAAAGGATGATTTAAATAAAAGTATGAAAATATTCATGAATTGCAATTTTTGTGCAGGAGCCAGGGAAGCGCTCCCAGCTATGGAGGATGACTGGCTCCGGCATGCTGTGTCATGAAGGCTCGTCTCCACCACAGAGCAAGCCGGCCCAGCCACGCCCACTGGACTCCTCTTTGGTGTTGGACATTGCCGGGCTTGCAGCCGTTAGTGACAACAGGTTTGTACTGTACCTGTGGGGTGCCTATGAGCTCTCTCAGGGGTCATAACGTCGGCCAATTTTGGGAACTGGCCCATGAACAGGTAGGAAGTTTATAATGGAAGAATTGACCCTCTTTCTCTACCTGTTCGTCCCTCTCAGTTTTGAGCCGTTGATGCTGAGGAGGCCGGACTCACGCCGCAGCACCACCCAGACATGGTACTTCAGCACAGGCATGCTGACCTGTGGTCTTCCCCGGCTGGTAGTACAGGTAGGTACACCTGACTAGTCTTTTGATGTGGAATTTATAAAACTAGTGCATTAAGCAGCTTTTTCATGAATGGCCAAATGAGGCTGTGTTTGAAGGTGGGACGTCAGGGATATTCAGGTTTGTTGTGAAATCTGATATTCCAGGATATAATTGGCCGTTTTTGACTATTTTTGATTTTGCTATTATATTTCACCTTAAAAACTATTTACTTGGTGTCATTATTTTCAGCACAACCTCACATGTGTGACTGTACAGTTATTTTTTCATTTTGACATACTGTATTAACACAATGGACATAAAATCACAAAAAAAAACATAAAATCTGAGTAGTTTGATTTTTCTACTGTGAAAACCACAAATATGTTTAACAAACCATTTTTTATTACTTATAATGCAAATATAAATTGTTGTTTGCTAAATATGTGCATACATTTAAAAAATTACAAAGTTATATGTAACTATTTACATTTAAATGCAGGCAATGCTCAGGTCTGCCTGAGCTCCTTCCAGCTGAATGAAGAGCTGCACTGCCTGCTCCACATTCAGCTTCTCCTCATTGTTCTGACTCATTAAACAAAAAACCGACTCCACTACACACTAAACACACTACACCAAACGAAAAAGCGTGGCGGACATTATTTACCCTAGGTCAGGTTTTGAACGTGCCGGTGGGTCCGGTCGCCTCGGGAGGTGGGCCGTGTAGGTTGGCTAGTGGCTAGCAGCTAGCTACACACGAACATCCACAGATTCCGATTCCACTTTGTTGTCCGTGCATCTCCGGATCTCCTCCGGATCTCCTCAGACCCGAACAGAGTCGGTCCGGACTCGTTTAGTCTCATTAATCCACAACAGTCAGTTTAGATGAACAGAACAGAACAGAACGGGACCGAACCGCCGGCAAAATCCCGGTCCAGCTCGCTCCACTGCAGGTATAAACCTGCTTGTTTCTTAAGGTGGGGGGTCGTGGTGGGCTCTGCAGTGATTGGCTCTGGTGCGCACGTGACTGTAGTGGCTCCAGTGGACAATGCTCGTGGAATTTGTAAAGCATTTATGAAATAATTTATTAACGGTATCATTACAGTCCAAACAAATGCGAAATAGCACACCCTTGAACCACGCAGCAGCCATGTTGAAACTCTCAGGTCAGTCTGATCCTGATCCGCAGAGATATTTGACAAACACACACACACACACACACACACACACACACACACAGACAAAGGTTACTTGCTTTTATAGAGAGATGCCCCCTCCTCTGAGTTTAGAGCCCTCACATATGTTCTGTTACTGTATCTCCATTTTTGCCACATGATTTCCTTCAGTCTTATTTTTAATTCATTACTTGTATCAACCAGGTGAAGGGCGGGCTGGAAGGCCTGTGTGATGGAGCAGAGGTGGTGCTGGGACCAGACTCCGGGCTGATGGAGCCTGGCCCAGAGCAGCAGTTCATTAACCAGAAGATGAGACCTGGTTCTGGGGTGCTGTCGGTCCAGGTGCTGCCAGATGGACCCACACGTGTCCTGCAGGTGAGAAATAAAAGGCTGAGGGACTAATTATCTTTCAGTGCGGACAGCATTGGTACTGGGCCGCTCTTTTTGCAGTATTGATTTGGTGATTTTGAACCTCGATGAAAATATTTTAAAATTTATTTTAATGTTTTCTTTTCATTTCCATACACTTGGAAAAATAGGTTTTTGAGATGTAAGAGCTCGATGAGTTAGGGAATTACTGAAAGTGAATACCATGTCTTTTTTCACCTTAACACAATGTGTCACAGTCAAGTAAATGAGTTGAAATTGAGAACCCAAATGCAGTAACAGAACACAATGGAACGTATAATGATCAAAAGAAAAAAATAGTAAACTTACTAGAGGTGATAACAGAAGAAGACAGGGCAACATAAGTAATCAAAGGTGTCTGGGAAGTCCAGGTAAAAACTAAGAGTAATTCTAAAGAGTGTGGTCCAACAAAACAACAAATTTATCCAAAAGGCAACCAAGGATAAAGCAGGAACAAAGGGACCAATGCACCAAACCGACAAGAAGTGAGGGAACACACATGGACTTAATACACAAGGATTAATTAACTAAATGTGGTGGAACTTCTCTTTGTTGAGGTAGAGTTGCTAATTCTCATAAGAATTTTTGACTCAGTGTGATGAATCAGATCTCTTTAATACATGCTGCATGGAGAGAAGGTCCAGAGTGTTCTCTGAAGGTCCTCCAAATGTTTCAGACTTAAATACAACAGAGTGGGGGTCACGTACTTTTACAACACTTGGTAATTACCGCTTCCCAAAACAATGACCCCCTGATATTTGAGCTGATCGTGCCTTTCCTAGGACAGTGATACATTGATGTTTTATTAAATGTCATCTTATCTACCTTTCTGTTAACAACTCAGGCAGAGAGAATTGCCCCACATATAACTTTCTGACCCTCACCCCATAAAGGGATTCTCCTTTCCTTCTCTCACGTCCTAATATGTTCTTTACAGCACATTGATACTGAACAGGGAAAACGATGTAATCACTCCCTTTTGACAGAAAGTGTCAACACAACATTTCTGGGAATTACCTTCAAAATTTCAAATAAAACAAAACCATTAACAACTACAAAACAAAACAAAAAAATCACTGAAAATGACTGTTTGTTACAGTAAATAACAATACAACAAATCACACTAAAAGAACAAAACTTTACCAACTCATCATGTGAAGCATCATATGGGTTACCTGGGGCCCATTCCAGTGGACCAGTTGGGCTGAAGTCAGTCTCTCAGAGAATGGGAGGCCTCCCTCACCAATTAGACGCTCCTTGTCAGCCACCTTAGCAGCCCTCACTGCACAGGGCGAACACCAAATGGCAAATCCCCTCGGAGATAGACAGGTTTTTTCAACCTTTGAAGGGGAACTCTCATCACTATGATCACAAGACTATGCAAAACAAGTTTACAGTAAACTTTTTGAACTTTAGGTGATTCAACTTAATGCTACTACAGCAGCTGAACTGCGTAAGCAAGAAGATAATAAGGAACTGATTGCCTGGATGACACCAGACCAGCAGTTATACGTGGTTGGGGGTCATCCGAGGTCACACAGGACTCTTGTTGATATAAATACTTGACCTTTGCATGAACAAAACTGAAGATATCCAGTGATAAGCATTGCCTCTGGCATTCAGGACTGGTGAAATAGTACCAGTTTTATTGCATCCTTTATCTTTGACTACACAGATTCTGATCATTCAATGATTCTTTTCCTACGGTGGAAATCATACGTAGTCACAATGATGTTGAATCTTGTAATTTCTCATCTGTTTGTGGTTCTCTAGGTCAGTGACTTCAACCAGAGGAGAATGATCCCGAGCTCACCCAGCACAGAACAGGACAGGAGCAAAGAAGATGTGAAGAAGAGAGAGACTGAGCAGGAGCTGGAGGTATGAGTACCTTTCAAATAATTTAATGGAAGCCTTCATAATAAACCACGGTTTGTAACGGACATTCACATCTGACTAAAAACACAGGTTAACTACATGACACATTCATGAACCATCGCTCGTAAGTTTAATTTTAATATGCAGTTGTGTTGAAAAGTTTCTGTCCACTCATAAAGAACATGTATATCATGGCATATATCTCAAGTTCCAATGTTTTGTACAGTTCTCATTTTTCTGTGATGGAATGAGTGGAACACAAACTACTTTTTCACTAGAACTTCATTAAGCTTGGTTAAAAATATTATATATTATTAAAGGTCTTCTGAATATACAACCAAATCTGCTTGATCAAAAATATACCTACAGTAACTTGAATTATCAATTTAGGCGATTATAGAAGGTTGTGTGAATCAAATTTTATTTGTAGCATGGCCTCTTAACTTCCTCTGAGTGATTCTGATTGATAACAGCTGGTGACTTTTCTGGAACCATTTCAATACTTGTTTGATACACCCATAAGACTCAGCCACAATCATGACAATGGGAAAGTCTAAGGAGCTCAGCATTGATCTGAAGGAGTACATTATTGATTTAAACAAGTGAGTAAAGTCACTTGGAGCCATTTCAAAGCAGTTACAGGTCCCAAGATCAACTGTCCAAACAACTGTTTAAGTAAAAAATGTACATTGGCACAATTGTGTTACTGCCACAATCAGGAAGAAAACACAAACTGTTACCTGCTGCTGACAGAAAACTGGTCAGGATGTAAAGAGTCAACCAAAAACTACCAAATAGCAAGTCTACAATGAATTACAAAGTGCTGAAAGACAGGTGACAGTGTCCACAGTCAAGGGCTGCAAGAGAGGCTGCCTTGAAAGAAAGAAGCCCCTGATCCAGCACCTTAAAGCTTGACTGAAGTTTGCTGCTGATCACAGGGACAAAGAAAAGAACCTTCTGGAGAAACTCTTTGGTCACATGAAAGTTGTTTGGCCACAATGAGCAGCAATATGTTTGGAGGAGAGAAGGTGAGGCCATTAACCCCAAGAAAACCAAACCTGCTGTCAAGCATGGTGCTGGTAGTATTATGCTGTTGGGCTTTTTTGCTGCCAGTGGATCTGCTACTCTAAAGAAAGTAAATGGAATAATGAAGAAGGATCATTTTCAAATTCTTCAGAAAATCTTCAGCTTATCAGTAGAATATTGGGTCTTGGGTGCAGTTTGGTGTCCAACAGGACAATGACCCCAAACACACATCAAAAGTGGTAAAGGAATCAGGCTAGAATTTAGGTTTAGGTTCCTCACTAGAATCCCACCGAGAACATGTGGACTGTGCTGAAGAGAGTCTGTGAAAGGAAGCCAACTAAATTAGTTGAACCTCATAGATTCTGTCAATAGGAGCGGTAAAAAATGTAGCCAGAAAACAACCAGAAGCTTGTGGATTGCTGTCAAAACACCTAAATAAGGTGAAAATGGCCAAGAGACATGTAAATGCAAATGACTGTCCACCTGGGTGCCATAGAGCATGCGCACTCAAGACTTCTACCAAATGAGTCGGCTAATTTCCGGTTTAGCTCCGAACTAACTTAGATGGGGATACAATGTAATCAGGCGGCTCTTCTGGAACATTAAGTCTTCTAGACTTGTATTACCGTTTTACAGACACGTCCTTCACAATGTTTTTGGGGAAAGTCCCCAGTGCGTCACATGATGATGTACTAACACGCCTTGGCCAAGACAAAAACTGACTTCAAGGCCTGTCGCTCTTTGTGGGGGGCGATGGGGCCAGCCATCTTCTTTTCAGAGGAAGTTACGGTCAAGCCAACTGCGTTAAATAGTCCTCCTCCTCTTCTTCATTGGTTTTACCAGCAGACTAAAAAAACACACCGCCATCCACTGTATCGCTGTATATAACGTCATAGCCAATGCTGCTATTGTGGCGGACCGCCACAAATGAATTAATGTGTGGGAAACACTGTCTCTGTCTTGTACCAGGTGCTAAAGCTCATGGGCTTAATGTTTTACAATGCATGACCTTCTATGAGAAACAGATCCTGTGATTTCTTTTTTGTATTAATTCACAGGTGTTGGTAAACTTGGAGGAAGGTCTGGGTGTCTCTTTGGTCAATAAGGTTCCTGAGGAGCTTGTGTTCACAACACTGTCTGGTATAGATGTCCACTTCATCCGTACTGCTGCCAACGAGGTGTTGGAGCTCAGCATTCAGAACATCCAGGTAAGCTCACCACAGCTGTGAGAACTTTCAGTATCCCTGTTCAAGTTCGAATTGTATTTGTCAAACACAAAGGTACTTCACATGAAACAAAAAAACAATAAAGCACAAAGACAGAGAGCACATATGGTATTTCCTAGATGGTGAAAGGTGATCTTGGTGTAATTCATGTCAGTGAGATGACAAGGTGTGTGTCTTATGCTGAATTTAGCAAGGAGAAGGGTGCTGGGACAAAAAGGACAGCACACAGCATGCCATGTTTGTTGGAATAAAATCTGACTATGAACATTTGGTTACACAGGTATGATTCAACCAATGAGGAACAGTGACAGAAAGTGTTGGTGTCAGTTCATCCAAGAAGGAAACATTTGATGTTGATGACTTGTGAAAACACCTGTGTCATAGTGTCTTTTTGTTGTACTACTCAAATTAATTCCTGGTGTAAATGATTGAAACTGATTCTCAAAATCATCTTGACACAAAGAGATGGATTCAGCTCAGCAAGATAAGTGCAGTCCATTTGCATTGTGCAGGTTTATCCAGACGCTTCCTGTCAATATACAGTATGACCAATACTCATGTTGACCTCTGTACTGTTAATAATGTGCATAACTATTAGGTCCTGTCAAGACTGTAGTATAAATGACTGTTGTATAAATACTTGGTCTGTATCAGGTGGACAACCAGCTCCTGGGTACCACCCAGCCTGTGATGTTGTGTGTGACTCCAAGCTCCAGTGACAGCAGTGTCAACGACAGTGGACCGGCCCTGCAGATCAACTCAGTTAAGGTTCCCAGCAGCCTTATGCTAACAGATCTCTTCAAGGTCAGTATCCCACACTGAGACACTGCTGTGTTACATAATCTTGCCACAGAATCTTTCTTTTCCAGCACAGTTAATCCCTGGTTTCTTGTGCACATCATAAATCTAGTGCACGAGAGTGAGACTCACAAGGTACATGGTTCATGTATTCATCATTCCACGAGACAGGCTTGTAGGAAAATTGAAAGTTGTATTTCCTGTATGCTACGCACAAGCCTACAGAACTTAGAGCTGTGTGGAAAACAATAGTGTCTACACGCTAGAAAACGGATGGATGGATTAGCTCCATGTGACATCAAGCCCTTCTTAAGATACAAAGACGAACGGCTTTCGCCTAAACAGAGCATAATGGAACAGTCTTAAATTCATGCTGGGTTAATTTAGCTCTTATCTCAGCTCTCTTCCTCCTCTTGCCGGGGTGATCATAATGCTTGTGGCTGTGTTTGATCTGGCTGGCTGATCGGAAGATCTTTTGGATAGTGATGGTCTGCTGAACTGAATGTAATCCCTTCACTTGCTTTTCTGACGATTATGAGTGTGTTTCTGTCATAACTATTACATGCAACATGAATGACAGCAAAAGAATTCAGAAATTCAGTGATAAATTATATAAATATGATGTGTTCACAGCACCTCATGGTGACAGCCCGACGCTTCACAGTCATCATCGAGGAGAAACTTTTGCTCAAGCTGCTCAGCTTCTTTGGATACGGACAGACAGAAGCTGGTGGGTCATTAGTTGAATGTCATTCTTAATATATGTGTGATTCAGAGATTTACCAGAAACTTTATTTTATTGAACGCAGAGCTGGAGAAGTTGGATGAAAACCTCCACGAGAAGCCAAACGAGAATGTGGGACCTCCCAAACGTTACTACTTTGAGAACCTGAAGATCAGCCTCCCTCAGGTCAAACTGAGTGTCTTCACCTCTCACAAGCTGCCACCTGATCTCAAGGTGACCTCACACTTTTATTATTCTATTCTATTCTCCTTTTCATTTTTTATGTGGAGCTTCATAATCTGTCAAATAATCAACTTTGATATAAAGCAACATGGAACCTTCTATTGGCTTCATCAGGTGGTCACATCTGGAGGCAGCATGCAGTTGAAAGAAAAGTGTATTGCTTTATTTTTAAATTATATTAGCTATAAATAAGCAATGTTTTACATGAATAAGATGATCAAAAACTCAAAGAAACAGGGTCCAACGACTATATCGATTTTTTTCTCAGTTAACATAAGGAATAGTCAGTAGGTGGATTTATTGCTGATCTTTTGGGGGCATTAGCAATGTCACCTAATTAAAAATGAGACTTCAATGGACTGAGCATTGCAAAGCAACAAGACTATCAAGTTAGCATAGCCAGCTGACAAAGAATCAAATGCAGCTGTAGAAGTTGTAGAAGTTTTAAAGCTGGACTAATATCAGATAATGATTCAGGCATAATGTTTGATCCATCTTTACATGTTTTATCACATTTTATCACATATGTTCGCTGTTTATGTCACCCTAGGCTCTGAAAGGCACCCTGGGCTTTCCTCTGGTTCGGTTTGAAGACGCAGTCATTAACATGTATCCGTTCACCAGAGTACATCCCTATGAGACGCAAGAGATCATCATCAACGACATCCTCAAACACTTTAGAGAGGTAAGTGCTGAACACCGACCTATTAAGCATGTTTGTAAGCGTAGCTTTGAACTTCTTTACTTAATTGGCCAGAACAATCCAAACTTAATGTCCCACACATAAAAAAATGTGAGTTAATACCCTTTAAAAATGCCTGCATGGTTGATGAGAAGAAAAAAGGCATCATGACCACACAGTCTAAAGAGATGAGATTTAAAATGTTCATGATTATGTCCATGATAATGCACTCTATGTCCCTAATGGCAGTTTGATGCATTTCAAGTCTTTTTAATGTATGTTCTGCTACAGTCTGCATTCAGTTGTAAGGAAAAAACATGGTCTCTTTTACTCTCTCAGCAGGAATTCATTTGGTTAAATGAACTCTCTTCTCAACCTGTCCTATTTATGTCTGCCTCTAACAGATTTCATCCCAAAGGAATTTTTTCACAAGCTAGACACATTCATAGCTAACAAAGGTTTTTACGCCCATGTTTTAAGTCCTTAGGGGGCGATATGGCACTGCCAACACTGATTACCCCACCTAGTGGATTCTGTATCCGCTCTAACCTCTGAAATCCACTCTGCTTCATCAGGCCGTGGAGCCAATAGATTTCACTTTAGTCTATGTGTTTACGTTGCTGCGTTGAGTATCTGCTCCGTTGCGTATCTGCTCCGTTGCAGCTCACACACAGAAACAAAAACTGAAGGGAGGGTTGCCGGATTCCAACACGTGCATCCCGTGGAATTCTTGGGTAACCCTGGCATCAGAACATTGCAGGAGCCACACAGTGATTGTACTTTATTATCAACCATGACCGAGTACCCACCTCATAAGGATGAAGCTGAGGAGCTTGGCTGAAGAACTTCACCCAGTGGATGGGGGGTGGCCAGATTCACTTTTTATAGTATCCAAAAATAAAAAAGAATGTGGTCAGTGGATTTCCTGATCCACTAGACAAGCTGTGCCGGTCAAATTTAGAAGCGCCCCGTCAAAATTTTAAATACTTAAATAATTTAATTTGGATTTGTGGAAAAAAGGGACACTTGACCAAATGTTGCAGCGGGGGGGGGGGGGGGGGGACACAGACACACAGTAATTTAATCATTTGTTAATACATTTATTCATAAAGACAATAACAACCAATTTGTTGTATTAACACAACTGGAAAAATTTATGTTTTGCAATGTGATCCGACTTACTATGAATGTTTTTTGTCTTTTCAATGTAATTTTCAATCTATGGAATCAAACTGTGCCTTTTTTTTGCCAAGCTTCTCTCAAGTTTTACTCTTTCAAATAATCAACCATCTAGAGAACTTTTCAGTACGCTATTTTTCTACTTCTTCTTCTCATCATCATTAATTATTATTATTAATAATATTGTTAAATTGAGCCTCTTATCGTTTAACAGAAAAATACATCATACAAACAGCAACTTTTGCAGCCTTGTCAGTCTGATGGAGAGTTGTTACCTTTCTGTCATCACTAACATGCTGTTAATAATCAAAGAAGCTCTGAGGCTTTACATTTGTTCTATATGTTATAATACAAGATTTCAGCATTGAGCTACAATCAGGCTACATTCATGATTTTGTACAGTCAAACTAACCAAAAACTTCTTATTGATCATCATTATAAAGTTTCAGGGCGTTCCTGTAACCATGGTTACTCACGGTGCCAGAGGGGAGGCAGAGACGCTGAAGCCGTTTACACAGATACACTGCAGACAAAGTCCAGACTATAGTTGTTATTTCACACATGTAGCACACAACAGGAGACTCTCCGTGTCAGACGAGTTCTCACGTGTTGACTAAACTCAGAAACTAATTGATAACGTAGCAGCGCGACGAGTCCTTGCTAGCTGAGCAGCTAAACATTTAACTAAACTCAGAAACTAATTGATAACGTAGCAGCGCGACGAGTCCTTGCTAGCTAAGCAGCTAAACGTTAGCGCCGCTCCGTGTTTAGATCCCGCCCTGTGTGGGTCACTGCACTGTCATTGGTCAGACAGCACACGCTGTTAACGATACCATTGGCTGCAGAGTGTGACAATCTGTCAATAAAGATCAGCCAACACTTGTTCTCCTCCGATCTTCATTGATCTCATAAGTCGCCTCTGTGAAGTTTGAATGACGGAAATCCGTCGTAGCGACGGAGAACTTTAATCCATGTGTCTTTGATGGGAACCTTTCTACACTACAGAACAAAAACGGGACAAATTGTGTCCCGGGAGAGATTTATGTTTTCCCGGGACAGCTGATGAAAAAAGAGAACAATTCTGGGAAAAACGGGACGGGTGGCAACCCTAGTCCAGACCCGTACCTCGGTCCGCTTGTGTTATTCTTTAGAGTATTGTTCAGATCTGATGGAGGGGGAACAAAACCTGTTAATTTTAAGCACAAACAAAAAGCGCAAATTTCTGTTTGTGGTAATATTTTTAATGATACTCTCACAAAGGAACAATAACACATTACCACCACCCATGGGCTGCACCATGAACAGATGTCACATACAGCTGTCATGTAATTCTACCCTGTTTGCGTGGGATCATAACTGTGTATTGTTTGCTGTCTGTAGGAGCTGATCAGCCAGGCAGCTCAGATCCTTGGCTCTGTGGACTTCCTAGGAAACCCCATGGGCCTCCTCAACGATGTCAGTGAGGGTGTATCTGAGCTCATAAAGTACGGCAATGTGGGTGGTCTCATACGAAATGTGACGCACGGCGTGTCCAATTCTGCTGCCAAGGTACCCATCTGAGCTCTGTATAAGGGACTTGTCTTCTTTGTGTTTGGTTGCGTTTTGTAATGTGTTGCACAAAAGCACAGGTGTTCCAATTAATGTGTCCACCACCCAAATGTACTTACACACCCTCTTACCCAGCTACTGCCCTCTATCTTTAATCAGCACAAACATGAAAGTCCTCATCAAAGTTATATTCACTGAAGTGAAGCTGTCCATTTATAATTCCTGTTGATTAAACAGGTTTTATCTCATGAAGACATGCAGACGATAACACAGCCATGTATTGTGAACATCCTCTTGTCGTCTGTATGTTAGTTTGCAGGAACTTTATCAGACGGGCTGGGGAAGACCATGGACAACCGACACCAGAGTGAGCGAGAGTACATCAGATACCACGGAGCCACCAGTGGAGAGCACCTGGTAGCAGGGATCCATGGACTGGCTCATGGTACAACCTGTAAACATTTCTGTGTGTAATTACAGAAACAGCAGTGATGATTCATGCCTCAGTTTTGGGGGAATTAAAAAGATTAGGCTAATCCTTTTTATACCTACAGATGCTGTAAATGTCTGCAGGTTAAAATGTTTGTAAGTGAGGAGCAGCATGGCTCTGTGATCAGTGCTCTGATGATCAGTATCATGTGAGTTTACATTTTTATTGTGGGATTGTGACAGCTGACAGATACGCAGACTGAAGACCATGGATAAAAAGTATCTATCACATTGTCATCCGTGTAATATGTCACCAACAGGTGTACCGAGTCTCTGTTCATCATCCCAAGCTACTGAAAAATAATCTCAAATAAATCCTATGTTGACATTCTGCCATTTTTTAAGACATGGCAAATATATGTCCAAGTATATTTTGATGGCAAACAGCCAATGTTAATACATGCTAACACATGTCATACTACATGTGTGGGTTGGATTCTGTGCCTCAACACGCCCTGTTGTCTGAGATAGACACAGATATTACTTCACCTGCGAGCATTATCTTTCCATAATGTCAGGTTGTGTGCTGTATAGTAAGAAAGTTCTGGAAAGTTCTGCTCACTAAATGAGCCTGAGTGTGAGCAGTCTGCCAACTGTTGTACAACACTGTAGTGAGAGGGGAGCGAGAACACTCTCTTCATACGATATCCTACAGATTGCCAGTCCGTATGAGCCAACAACAAGTGCACCGCTAATTAACTGTTCGCTCAAGTGAGAATGCTCTGCTAATCATGATAAACAAGGATACAAGAACAGTATATTCAGCACGGAGGCGTCTGCATTTCCATGAATTAATGATGTGCTCCAAAGCTGCCACAAGTCATCCAGTGTTTCTCTCTTTACAGCCCTGCCCTGTAATCTCAGAAACACCACTTTTACCAAAAAGTTCATGAGAAGTGGATAATCTGGTGATCCAGTCCGTCTGTTCTTCTTCTCTGCAATCCATCCTTTTAAATACACTTCACTTTCCCCAGGTATCATTGGAGGCATGACGAGCATCATCACCTCCACAGTGGAGGGGGTGAAGACAGAGGGCGGAGTCAGCGGCTTTTTCTCAGGTCTGGGTAAAGGTCTGGTCGGCACTGTGACCAAACCGGTGGCTGGAGCTCTGGACTTTGCCTCAGAAACAGCACAGACGGTCCGGGACATGGCTAGTCTCAGTAATCACAGGTGGGTTGAAGACTATGCTGTGTTGATTCCTTCATGAACAGGAAGTGTGTACTGCACTCTGTATAAAGTGTTTGTGTTCTTGGCTGTGTTGTTCAGGCTCGGTGTGCAGAGGGTCAGGAAGCCTCGCTGCTGTAAGGGACCTCAGGGCTTGCTCCCTAGACACTCAGCCACACAGGCTGACGGTCAGGAGCAGCTCTTCCGCCTTACAGACAACATCCACTCTGAGTTGTGAGTCTCACTCATTTCAGCGCACTGTGACGCTGTCTGTGTCTTTTACTAGAGATGCACCGATCAGGATTTTTGGGGCCGATCACTGAAAGCAGTATCTGCCGATCCCGATATTGCCGATCACCGATCACAGTGTCAAATCCATAAATTCTTCTATATTGTTGTCTTGTGTAACTTTCATATATTTAATTAATGATTCTTCTTACACAACATTGACATTGTATTATTAAGTATAAAAATTAGGAGATGAGAAAGTATCATGAATTGACCACCGTTTTATTGCAGGCTGAGGCAATGTGCAATATTTCACACTCTAGAGACTCTTAGAGACAACTTGGACTCAGCTTACACAGAGTAACTGTAGCTTACTAGTGGGAATGCAGTCAGGGAGGGAATTTTGTCATTTTAGGGGCACCAAGGCCACATGACAGGGCACAAAGGCCACTGAGTAAAATGTGTTGATTTACCTTTCAGACTGATACCATAACATCCTAATTTATAATAAGACATGGATTGTGTATTAACACATTTTTTAATACCAAAATCAAGTTAAAGTTACATTAGAAAGTAGTTTTTGTTAAGTAGGGTTAGGGAGAGATGATTTTTGTGACACCCCACTGAATATTAGTGTTATTGAATATTTCTCTCAATAGAAATTCCCCAAAATTATGGCAAAGCACATTTTTTCCAAACAAAAAATTGTAGAATAACCAGCAGGAGACCACTGATGTGTGGAGTGATTTTGGTGACACTACACTCTGAATAATAGTGAAGTTATTGAATATTTTTTGTAGTTTCTCTTTTCAGTGTTGCACTTTGTAGACGGTCCCTGCGCCCTCGTCTCACAGCTGGCTGACCATACAGACCAGAGTTAATGTCCAGACGCTCGTTTAGATGAAAATACGGTTGTAGCTCGTTGTCTACCTTACTACGGTAGGAAAGAGCCGTCGTTTGTGTTTTAACAAGGTTTCATTATGAGTTATTGATCCGGGAAGTTCGAATCTGTGAATATATTTCCAACTTTACCGGACTAAATCAGTCCTACCACATAAGTCAGTTACGTATCATGTCAAAACCGGCTGCGCTCGCTCGCTGTGCTGTAAGTTTCGTTCTTCTGTTTTGAGACGCTGCTGCTGTTTGAGAGGCTTTCACGTGAGATCATCGTGATGATGAGACTCCACCTGCACGAACCGCGGACTCACTGAAGTTACTGTGAGTGACTACTGTGCACTCAGGTGGCTGTAATTAAAGGCAAGCTCGCTACGCTGACCGGGCCAGGGGCACAGAGGCCACTGTGGCCGTACGATGAGATTTTTTTTCACGCTGCATCAAGGCCAAAGTGCGGGGCAACAGCGGCCATGGCCACCGTAAAATTCCCACCCTGCATGCAGTCAGTGCACTGTCTTTATACTTAAACGTCATCTGATCGGCCTGATTTGATCTATTTTGAGAACTCCGATCAAAACCGATAGGGGCATTATCGGCCGATTGCTATCAGTTGCCGATCAATCGGTGCATCTCTATCTTTTACCTTAATTACCTGCTGTCCATCAGACTGACAATTCATTGTGTCTTTCTCACACCAGCTTCATTGCTGTGGAGCCCATCGACAGCTACTGCGTCCTCATCTCCTCCAAAGTAGTCTACTTCCTGAAACCAGGTGACTATGTGGACCGTGAGGCTATCTTCCTGGAGGTCAAGTACGACGACCTGTACCACTGCCTAGTCTCTAAGGATCATGGGAAAGTATATGTGCAGCTCACCAAGAAGGCTGAAAGCACCAGCAGTGGTGTTGCCATTCCTGGACCCTCCCACCAGAAACCCATGGTAAGACACTCACCTGACTGTCTTCATCGACAGTCTGGACAGTACGACAGCTTTACAGTAACCCAAATTACACAGAACATTTTGTGTTTTTCACCAGTTCCCTATACTGGTATCTTTCCATGCAGTTTTGCTGTTATTTGTCCAGGTTAATGTGAATAACAAAACACTACACACTGCCAACAGTTGTCATAGAAACGATTCATTTGTTAGGAATTAAAGTTTGTTCAAATTCAACTAGCAGAAACAACATATTACATCTCAGCAGGAAAGATCATTGTCAGTCACTGTTGACTGGTTAGGTGACACTTAGTCCAATCATCAAACTAATGCTAGTTGCTCTTTAGTAGTGGAAATGTCAGTAGCCCCATTCACACTGCTGTTTGCATGCAGGTCCTGCGCCAATTCTCCGCCTCCTCCTCTGTGTGAAAGTCTCATAGACGGCGCTGATCCGCCTCGGGTGGTAGTATCAGTGGGGCAGTATTGGCGAACCGAACCAGTCTGAATGCAAATGCCAGTGACACGTATCGAGGTTGTGTCAGTCTGACAGTCTGATAACTACACAGGTCCTTCACTCAGCTTAATACAGAGAAATGTCCCACAAAGCAACGTTACAGGACCGAACAAAAGTAACGTAGTAACTGTAACTGTCTTTGGCAACTTATATGCGGAAAACAAATACCGCAGCTGTATATGGAGAAGCGTCCGTCCTCCTGTCTGTCCTCCTGACTCCTCGTCACATTTCTGCCCGAAAAACAGCGTCTGTCACAGCAAAAAACTTTAAGTGATTGTGTTGAAAAAAAAAATCACTGCGACGGTCAGCCCTCCTGACTGAGACTTTAATGAACTTTCCCCCAGAAAACAGCCTCCGTCCCTGTGAGTGACAGAGTCAGACAGCGTCCTGTTTACTGATGGAGATTATGTTATTATGTAATTTACAGTGAAAAGCGTAACTTTGTCACTTTCTAGGATGTTTGGTGGGTCAGTATGTCAATCACAACACATTATAACAGCATCCATATGATTATAAACTATCCGCGGGTTCAGATTGACAGGAAGACACCGGGGAAACACCTTGAAAACACACAGACGTCATCATCATGATGCGTACTCTCACGCCTCTTTAGGAGCCGCAGCGCCGGCTTTCTGTGTGAATTACACAGCGGTTCTTCTTTACTCCGGGGATGCTTCACTCTGTGTGAATGACCAGCGGCAGAGAATGCAGCATCTCTGTGTGAAAAGGGCTAGTGTTAGCTCTGAGCACCTCAAGCTAAAGACCATTCTTCTCCATTACATTAGGCTGGAGGCAGAAATCTGAAACCTGGACAAATGAACCCATTAACACAAGCATACACTGACCAGGTTGTGATCAGACTGCACAGCAATTGTTGTTTGGACACAGTCATTATGTCTCCATCTTAGTTATGTTGTGATCAGACTGATAACAGCCCAATAATGGCCCCACCTCACAAACTGGGGTGGGCTGGATGGATGGTTAGATGTATAGATGGATAGATACCCTGGACAAGGCTCAACAAAACACACGATTAACATTTTAAACATGGGTCATCCAGTAATCAGATGGCTGTTGGTTCGATTCCCCAGGTCCCCCAGCTGTCTGTCAAAGTATCCTTGAGCGAGATACTGAACCCCAAATTGCTTCTGATGAGCAGTTGGCACCTTGAATGGGTGAATGTGATGAGCCAAGTGTTGTAAAGTGCTTTAAGCGGTCAGTAGACTGAAAAAAGTGCTATAGAATGCAAATCCATTCTGTGGATGTGAGTGCAGACACATATGTGCACCCTCCGCGCTCACATCCCACACTCACATTATATTTCCACAGCTTTGAGGGTAAGACACCCACCATCAACACCTAGTGATCATGAATGTTTTCACCTTCACCATCATTCAGAAAACCCTGATCAAATACATTAACATTCATTGTTGGTGCCATCCCAGTTTGTATAGGCTGATCCCAGCATTAGGAGAACAGGGCCTTGCAGTGATCAGGGCAAAAAACATCCCAGAGAAGATGTTGATACCAACCAAAATAAGCTCCTGGTCTTTCAGGACCTACATAACTTGTAAAAATGAATAGACAGGAGTAGTGACTGTGGAGCCCATTGTCCATGTTAATGAGTATTTAATCTCAGAGTCCGTCCTATGTTTGTGTGTATGGTCCCAGCTTTAATGTTGTCACTGTGTTGTTGATTGTGTTACAATCCTTTCAACAGGTCCATGTGAAGAGTGAGAGTCTCGCCATCAAGATCTCTCAAGAAATCAACTATGCCAAAAGTCTGTACTACGAGCAGCAGCTCATGCTCCCTGCCAGCGCGAACGAGGACTGCTTACTGCTCGAGTCCTGATCACATGACTTTTCTGAGGAGGTTATTGATTGTTGTAGGTCTTAATCTTATTAAAGTGTTTGACAAACTGCATTAAAGGGAAAATTCAGATACCTGTGCGCTTGGTTTAGTCACATGACCTGATGTTTGTTTGAAGCACATACATATAAATGACTTTAAAAAAAACAAACATTTGCAAGACAATGTTAGATTGTGTATATGCAGAGAACACTGCTAACACACCACTGACTGACTGCTCATGGCACCAGGTGTACCCATCCTACAGGTATTCTTTGTGTTTGTGAATAGACAGAAATGTAAATAGAGCTTCATACCAATACTATCAACCAGTGTATATACTGTAATAATTATGAAGTATTGAGAGTATCAACAGAAGCTGATATAATGTGAAATATAACTGCCTTTACAACTCTATTTTGTTTTTAAGTGACTACTAGTATGAGTGGGTGGAGAATGAATTGCACTGACACAGGGAGGGGAGGCCCCTGCAGCCCCCTGCCTCACACACACTGGAGCTGCCAGTCACTGTCTGTCTTTTACGATCACACACCCCGGGTCCCACGTGTCTCAACTTTCATTTATCAGCCCTTTTTTAAAGAGCTCAGTCTTCTTTCTAACCAGCATTCTCTATAGAACAGTGTTCACTCTTTATTGTGCACAACTTGTTGAAACTTGATCCTGGTTTTAGTTTGGTGTCAGATGAGATTTCCCTGAGTTGTGTATTCGAGAGGAAAAGGGGAGTTCAGGACAGAACTGTCAGAGGGGTAGTGGACTTGAAAACTTGGAAACTGCTTGAAATAAAGCACCACAACTGCAGCACGTACTGTGTTGGATCTTTTTATTTCCTAACTTAATGAAAGTTATTCTGTTACTGCATGCATATAATCTGTCTGAGTGAGTGTCATGATAATATTCACTATGATAAATCCTGTGGATATTTATATATATGAAGATATTTATATATATATAAATTATTTATATATAAATTACTATTTTATCAAAAGACACATGATCACCTCCGACTGGCCTGAACATGCAACACCTGACACTGTGGTATGCCATGTTAGTAAAACAGTTGATAGCTCGGTAAATAGAGATCTAGAATTGTCTGTTTAAAACTCTACTCTTTGTTTTTAAAGGAGTCATCACCTGGTTTTTTACATATCCAGTCCCTCTTGGATCGCTTTGGATCAATTCTTAAAACTTATTAAAAATGAATTAATAAAAAAATCAAACATAGAGCTTGTTCTGACACTTTTTCATACCGCGACTTTCTCACGCGAGATTATGCGCGAGGTTTTGACCGGTCCGGATGTGCGTTGTATTAATGGGCGCGTTCAAGTTGACCTCCTGCTGCCTGATCACATCAGCGAGATCTGCTGGCGACGGCAGGGGCGGGGCTACAAACGCTGCTATGAAGTCGGACACTCTCTCTTCCCGTAGACGTGACGTGACCTGGCTGAGCTTGCAGTGTTGCCTCCTTCGTCAGCGAAGAAGTGGAGGAAATTGAAATTCCATTAATGTTTGATTACAATCAACAACGACTGCGATCAGTTTTCTTACCTGATGCTATGGGAACTTTGCTGGCCTTTTTCTCATATTAATCTCCTTCAGAAATTATTCAATCAGAGATGTTCAAAGTAGTAGCTAACTAAAACATTTGGGCTGAGGGAATAGAGCAGTGGAACTGCTGCTGTGTTGCATGCAGACGACCGGAGATCAAGACCCGTGTCAAGCCTGTATTTTTGCAGAGGATGTATTCATCTGATTATGTGTATGACAGACAGTTCATATTTAGAGACAACAGAATGTGACAGCTTTGTCACAATAACAACTTCAAATTTGGATACTTTGTAATTGCTTCACTTCAAACGGTCACACAGTGGCGCATCAAGAGTAGATGAAGAGCCTAAATGTTGTCTTACTGTAAATGATCATGTTCTGTTTTCCTTGTAATGTCACCATTAAATACATTTGAACTTTGTCTATCTGGTACATTATAGTAAGTCTTGCCTAATAATAATACAATACAATTACAACAGTTACTCATTATTATGATGACAACTGTGCTTAGGTGCATCATGATTAAATCACAGCTGAGGGGAATTTGCTGACTACATTTAACAAATAAGCATAACTATCGACACATAAGATGATGCATGTTATTATAGCAACATCACAATGAATGAAATACATTTCACTGAATGAATGAAATACAATAATCAGAACAAATGACTGAATCAGATGCCTTGTCCCGCTGCACCATCTCATCACACGCAGAATAGCTCAGGATAATTCTTTGTATTGTTAATGTGACGGGAACAGAAAGGGTTAATTAATAAGAGTGGATAGTACAGATAACACTGGACACAGCAGTTAACCACTTCTCCATCATCACCACAAGCTGACGACATCTTTCAGGGTTGTTGCGTTACATGAAGGATTTTATAGGTTTATTCATGGTGACTATCCCACAGGTGCGGCCGCACGGCTGCTACTTATCTGAAAGTATTTGATATTTGAGTAGAAAAGAGGCAGAGGCCTTATGGATATGGAAATTCATCGGAACACACGTCATATACATCAGCGTAGATGAGAGCCAATTAGGGCAAAGTCCTGACGTCATGAAGGTGGGTCTAGACTCGCGCAGTACCTGGAGAGCAACAGCGCGAATGCTCTGCAGCAGCCTCGCTCCCGCGATAACTTAAGGTCATGTGACATCAGATGCGGAGCAGAAACCACTCCCATCCAGGCAAGGCCGCTTTAATGCACGGGCTTACCTGGGCTGAAGCCCAGGGGCCTCACGCGTTCAGGGGCCTCCCAAGTTCAGGTTCACAATGAGCTGAAAAGATCATATTGTTTTGTAACTTGTCAGGTTTTCTGTCAATCACTCTAATCGCACCTTACGTGGCTGCTGATTGATCCAAATTAGGAGTGACCCACGTGGCCCCATAGCCTATGGCCCGTGGGCTGACCTATCAGAATGTCTGTAGTTAGTTTTGGGGTGTGTCCCTCTATGATTGATTGACATTTAGTGGAAAATGTCGGGGAGGACGTTTGAGAGTGGTGCCCAGAAAAGCAAAAAACTAAGAAAGAGTTGGGCGAAAAATAATTACTGAAGAAGATCCCAATGCTTTTTTAAACCAGCTGCTGCTGAAGATGGACCCAGCACCAGGGGAAGCTCGCTATCTCACACACCGGAGGGAGCGGAGGAGGCGCAGGCCGCGCAGGTGGATGTAGCTGGAGAGGAGCAGCAGTGGAGGGCAGGAGGAGGGGGAAGCACACGGGCCCCAGAGAGAGGACCAGGCTGCAAAGCAGTCAGGGGGAGACGAGTCAAATGACCCATGTAACAGTGACCCGGGCCGCAGGGGAAACGATACTGATGCAAAAGTGCGCGCTTATTGGGCGAAAATGGAGTCCTGTCAAAGTAAAGATGCTAACATGATGGATCACACCCCATGCAAACATGTTCTATCCTTTTTAATTAATAGAATGGTGTTAGTGGAGCCTGTTTCATATGTCCACGCTTGCTCTCCATGACTTCTCCACACCGGAGCGCACAACAAGGATGCGCTCCGACTCGGACTGCCCTTCCACCTGGACACCGCATACCTCGACCCCGTACTCGGCCAGAGTTTACCCTACACACGGTTCTCGTATTTCTCCTTTCACGGACTCCTCGGCGTGTGTGATTACTCCTTCAGCCTGCGTTCATCCGCAAAAGGAGCGGCTCGAGTGCGCTGCGTAAATGAAGGCCACGCGCAGCTCAGAAAGCATCTGCCGCAGGAGCTGGAAGACAAACGACTCAGCAAGGTGGAGACACTGCGGGTAGCTATTTACTATATCAATGTGGAGCCTGCTGGACTTGTATCGGGATGGAGGTGTCACTCTGAGACGCGCGTAACTGCGCCGCTGCAGCAGAGGACAGAGTGCAGCAATGATGGCGAATACTCGCTCAAGTTGGCACAGCCATATAAATGTGCCACAAAGTCAACCCAGTGGGAGACTTGGAGATCAGGCGCTAAATTCGGATTAGCTGTTGTTAACGTAGTGCTAACTTGAGCCAGTGTGCAGGCGAAGTTGAGCGCACAGAAGGAGAGATTGAGAGCAAGAGTGAGCGGTCTGCAGCGCAGCCAGCAAGAGTCTGTGAGAGTGCAGGGGTTATTATTGCACCTTAAAATGCATACAAGCAAACATGCAAATACATTTATTGAGCACAGAATATATTTCTGTTTCCGCAAATTAAATTATGTTTTTAGATTATACTGCAAACCTTCTATAAATGTTGCTCAGTTTCATCTTTTTGGCATCTGGCATTAGGCCATGTTGCTATCCATGGGGCTGAATGGAGTGTGTGTGTGCAGGTGCATGTGATTGGTTCACAGGCCCACTGAGGCCGGAGAACAGGTCACTAACTTTGATCTGTTGCTGTTCTTCGCTTATACTGTTATTAGTTATTATCAATATTTGTGCAGACAGGTGATGGTTTGTGATGTTTTTCATAATATCGTTTGAAATCATATTTGCACACATTTTGGTTTTATTATGACCATAAGTTGCTGTGTGTGGTTCTTAAATAAAGTGTATTGTGTTTCTACTCAAGTGGGCTCAGTGATATGTTAATAACAATATTATGGTGTTTTCTGGCTCAAAGAGGGAAAATTCACTGTTGTATGTCTCGAAAGAAACTACTGCATTTTGTGATGTAGATTACCTAGATATTACGCTTTTATAAAATGAGACTCTATAAATCGAGGGGATGGAGGGCCTACAAAACCTCTCAGCCCCGGTGCCTAACATTAGGTTAAGGCGGCCCTGCATCCAGGTCATCGTGGACACATTTTACCCAGCATGCATCACGATTTAGGCGCAGCGCTGCGCAGCGCTGCTTGATCTTGAACTCGCCTATTATGTAATGAGGCGCGCGTTGATTGGCCGCAGGAAGGACAGAGCCGGAATGGGGGGCGAGCCTGCATGCACACACAAGCTGTGTCCCAATTCAGGGTCTGCACACTTCGAGTGCGCATTTGAAGTGCGATTACGTCATTATACCGCGGCGAAGGGTGTTCTCATAATGCACCCCACAAATGCGCACTCCTTTTACCTGTTTTTCGAGTGTGCACCGCTACTACACTTCGTGGTCTCACATATCCCATGATTCATCGCGCGCCCGAAGAGAAGAAATAAATAAATAAATAATGGCGACCTCAAGTGGTGCACATCTCGTATTTAAATGTAAGTATTGGGTTTATACTCGGTTTTTACTCCTTTGAACATCAAACGCCAGATATGTTAAACTTCAAGGGACATTAAAACCTCCACATTTCAGTTAAAATACGTTGGTGGCGCTCAGCTTGATCCCTTTGGAAGTAAAGCCTTAAAAGCCTTCACTTTCAAACGTAAGATGTTCAGAGGTTGACTTGTATTTAATATCTTATGGTGACTGTGGAGATGTTAGAGACTATCTTTACTTAATGTACATAAATTGACCAAGATGAACAGATTTAGATCAGGCTGTGATCCCTGCTTTAGGACTATCCTCGATAATTAGGATATTATTATCCTCGATGATGATTATATATTTTTTTGATTTACGATGATTTTGCCGGCGGTTTCGGTCCCGTTCTGTTCTGTGCATCTAAACTGACTGCTGTGGATTAATGAGACTAAAAGAGTCCGGACCGAGTCTGTTCGGGTCTGAGGAGATCCAGAGACGCGCGGACAACAAAGTGGAATCGGAATCTGTGGATGTTCGTGTGTAGCTAGCTGCTAGCCACTAGCTACACGGCCCACCTCCCGAGGCGACGGACCGGACCCACCGGCACGTCCAAAACCGGACTAAGGGTAAATAATGTCCGCCACGCTTTTTCGCGAACATTGCCGTCACGTTTGCTTTGTGTCTGGTGCAGAAGAAACGGTAAAAACAGGCTTTTGTCACGAAAGTGTCCAAGCAGCAAGTTTGGTTGTTGAGGAACAGGAAGTTGTGGGAGGGACCTAGGCGGATGATTGACAGGCAACGATGGTCGGTGTAGAGACAGCGATACTGAGAGTTGAGAGATTTGTGACATTTAGCGTGTTTGGAGTGTGTAGTTAGTGTGTTATGTAGTGTTTGGTGTAGTGTGTTTAGTGTGTAGTGGAGTCGGTTTTTTGTTTAATGAGTCAGAACAATGAGGAGAAGCTGAATGTGGAGCAGGCAGTGCAGCTCTTAAGGAGCACAGGCAGACCTGAGCATTGCCTGCATTTAAATGTAAATAGTTACATATAACTTTGTACATTCTTAAAATTTATGCACATATTTAGCAAACAACAATTTATATTTGCATTATAAGTAAAAAAAATAAAATGGTTTGTTAAACATATTTGTGGTTTTCACAGTAAAAAAAAAATTAACTTTTTCTACTCGGATTTTATGGGTTTTTTTTTGTGATTTTAGGTCCATTGTGTTAATACAGTATGTCAAAATAAAAAAATACAGTCACACATGACAGGTTGTGCTGAAAATAATGACACCAAGTAAATAGTTTTTAGGGTGAAATATAATGGCAAAATCAAAAATAGTCAAAAACAGCCAATTATACCCTGGAATATCGGATTTCACAACAAACCTAAATATCCCTGATGTCCCACCTTCAAACACAGCCTCATTTGGCCATCCATGAAAAAGCTACTTAACCTCCCACTTTTCTATAGGAATACACTTTTGTTATGGGCACTGCACTAGTAAAGAAAATGAGAGATATGGATAGATGTAAAGGCCTATTTTTTTGGGCAGCATAATTCATCATTAAATTAACTAGAGCATTTTAGTTTTCCTTCCATAAGGTTCATTCAAAAATATTTGACTATAGTGCTTGCTAATTTACTCATGTAGATCCAGGACTATCATTGCCATGTTTACCATTGATCATTAGCCTATGTGGATGCAGGATCATCATTGCGATGTTGACCATGTATCATCGTTAATGATGATCCAGGACCATCATCGTCAGGTTGACCATGGATCATCAACTGGATCATGGATCTATCTATCTATAAAAAGGCATGTCGGGTGCAAAAGACGCTCACTCCCAAATCACCATCTTACATGACAATTTGACAGTAAGGATTACATAAAAGATTAAAAAGACTGCTAATGGAAGTGAAGCATCTTATGTATTGGGGGTAGCAAGGCTTTAGTATCGTAGTCTGGTTCAAAACGTTAACCAAAACATATACAGTTATTTCAAAGAAAATACTTTACTAAGAATTGTACTAAATGCAGTTTAGATCATTTGGAGCTTTTACATAACGTCCAGTAGCACATTCTTAGATTCAAAAAGGAGAGCTCTATTCTTTAAAGAAGGAAATACTTGTAATCAGCACAAAGCTCAGAGTCCAGCAGTAACAAAGGGTTGGAGTGATCCTGCTTGAGTATCTGTAGACATTACTATGATTTAGCCCATGAAGAAATTAATGAAAAAAAAGCATTTTTGCTTTTTTGATCAAAGTTTTTAATTTGACCTCCAGGAACTTGTATTGAGCAAAGACGGGAGCAGAGACAGGACCCAAACAAACCATCACATGAGCCAGGTGTGAACAGCTGTTTTGGACAATGAAATAAAACTAATTTATTTAAAATGTCTTAATTTCTGAGAGCACAAATACAATTTCAACTGTTTCTCACAGATCCAAGAGAATAATGATCTTTACCAAATGATACTTGATGGTTATGCAACTTTATCAGAGTATCAGTTAGGAATGGCTATAGGCCCATCATTTACTTTTACATGGGTTTGACTGCCCATCAGAAAATTCAATTTCAGCTCTTTCCTGGTTATGAAAAAGTGTCTTCTTTGGGTCTTTTGTCAGTATGAGAACTGTTTGTCCAGCTTGTAGCCTACCAGGACTACGATTCTCCAGTGCCATTATTCCCTGGGATCTTGTGTGAACCCTGCAGACATTTACAGACTTCATCCAAGACTTCCCCTAGTATGATGCATTTAGAGCCTCCTACATTCTCCTAATCAGTCAGAGTCGAGTAACCAATCAGCTAATTTGCTCACAGTGTAGCAGTATTTTGTGCAGCATCTGGACCTTTGCTCCTACACTGCATCAGAATTTGTCCTCTCTTTAAGGGTTAAGACCAGCTGCACTTTTCATGTTCCAGTAGCGCTGCGTGTTGCTGCTACCAGCTGAATGGACATTTCACTACTGCCAGGGAATCATTGAAGAGCAGGCGCCACAGGAGAACATGGGTGGTGGCGCGTGGATGAGCAGCAGAGTCTCGAATCACGTCAGCTCACATGTAAAGCTCAGGAGCAGCAACAAGGAGGTCAGTGTGAGGGAGCGCTGGCTGACCGCTGCGTCAATGGCTGCACACAAACAAGACAGTATACAGAGCACTGCTGCAGATCATTAAAAATAAGATCATTACAGTTTACATTACAATCAGCATGCTGGCAGCAAGTGTAATGTAATAACTTCTCATTAACAGATAAGTCAAAATTCTGTATTAATATCATCAACAAATCTCTTGTGCAGAGCCAGACAATGTGCAGCCGTGCTAAGTTACCAACACCACTGAACCACTGAAAACTGACATTATGACGTGTAAATATTCAGGGCAAAAGTATTACTGGGGAAATGCCACAATAAAATATTGTGTCAATATATTTAACACACATGCACATTTATTCATGTGAGTCATTAGGACATCCTGTGGGTCATTGACTCAACCGGCCTTCAGGTGTGAATGGTTGTTAAGTTTTCTGGGGAGGGAACTCAGTGCTGCATTGTAGCTGGGTGATAAGTAATGTCATGGGCCAGCTCCTCTGTTCAAAATCAATTGTTCCAGTTTGACATAGATGGATTCTTTACTCCTCTTTCAAACCATCTGTCTTCTCTGGACAAGATGTTCACGTTGTTGTCCTCAAAGGAATGATTTCTTTCCTTGAGATGTCAGTGGACAGCAGAGGATGGCTTCCCCAGGCTACAGTCAGTAATACAATGGTCTGTCAGTGACCTTGTCCTTTCCTAGATTTTGTAGATATTCTATAACCTTACAGTTTTATAGAACTGAAGAAGCGTCTCGCTTGAGAGATGTAAGGTCTTCAAGAAACTGAAACCAAAACTGTAGTCCAGTTGCCAACAGCACTTAGAATTAACCTTAGATGTTTGTCTGATGTATAGAATTGTTCTGGTCTAGCCAAACAGGTGGTCTGTTGTAATGTGTTGCTAATTAACCTTGCAGTACAGCTTGCCTGTAATACGTTGTTAATTAACCTAAAAAAAAAAGACAAGGTTTTGGTTATCAACAAATGTAATGAAGTGAAACTATGTTAAATAAAGCCCAAATAAATGCATCATCCTCTGAGCTCTGTTCTTTTGATATGGCACTACATTCGTCAAATGACAGCCTGTGTTGTCTAATTATGCCATGATAGATGCATGTTTGTAGTATAAGTTTGTTTTTTACAGTGCTATTTGGTAGTAGGGGCGGTGTCTAATGGATGTATTTGGTATAATAGCCTAAGTATATACATTTAGGTCTAATAATGCATTATGCAGTTTCACATTACAGCATGCGTTTGGTGTTGTGCTCTGTAAGTAGGGTATAACTTTGTTTACTCTAATATAGTTTTTGTCCAATTCGATATATATAACATTTGGGATTTAGTGACATTTTCAAATAAATACCATGTAATTTCTCGTTTTTGCCTAATTTCATACAAATTGAGGCTAATTGTGTCTTATCAGTTTACCGCCTAAAAACAACTATATCAGTTCTATTTTGTCTAATTTGACAAAAAGTAGGGCTTATTACATCTTACAAGTGCAATCTAAAAGAAAGTGCTACCAAAATGTGTTTGCTTTTAAAATAAAAAGTTTTGCAAAAGCTCAAAATTACAGTAAAAGGAGCCCAGATTCCTGTGGACACCCTGTATTCATACTACTTGTTTATTACAGTAAGGTACCACAGTAGCTGTAACAGTGCCTAAACTGACTACGAAATGAAATGACCTACCAATAAATTGTTCTCTTCCTTTTCTTAGTCTTGGGTTGTCTGCAAAAACACACAAAAAGGAACATTAATGGTGAGCACACTGAACAGATGCAGAACCAAAGTACCCCACAAACAGACTCACCAAACACAATGAGGCGGGTGTGGGTGTCTGTGGATCCCAGAGGATTCTGGGCTGTGCAGCGGAACATGGAGCCGTTGAGTTCAGCAGGAACTCTATCCAGGACGAGTTCCCTTCCATCGTGCTCCTCACTGCCATCTAGCAGACGGCCACCGACCTTGGTCCAGGTGAACATGGGCTCAGGGAAGACCTCACTCTGTGGACACACACAGGTTTGTGGGAAGGGTGATGTAGGGTCAGGGCACAATGTGAGCTGGGAGAACAAGGTTTAAGAGCACAGATCTCTCCTGCAGTAACTGCTGTCATGTCTCTGAAGCTCCTTCTTAACCTGTCACACTGCACTGGAGCAAAGCAGTGGGCAGCACAAGAATGGCAAACATATCTGTATGAATGTTATATCTGAAGCTTTTATTATAAAATATGAGTTTAGCCTGAAATAGAATTGACCACAAACACAGACACACAAGGGAGAGCACCCTTGGTGCCTGCTGTCGCTTGCTGGCTTAAGATTTGTGTACAATAAAATATCTTTACCTAACCTGTAATGTATACAAAGGTTACAATACAGATAAACAGAATGAAATTAAACCAATCGCTGCCTGGAATGAAGGAACTCTATCTAAAAACTTGTGGTAAAATAAGAAGGCACCCATCTGACCACTTTTTAGAGAGCTGCTGTTTTGGAAACTTACTGCTGAAGGTCCCAACTGGAAACCCTGGACCGTGATCCGCACTGTGTCTCCAACCTTGGCCTTACTGGGGCTCATGGTCAGCTTGGGTCCTCTGGGAGCAGCTGGTAGAGTAAAATACCATGTCGAAAGAACATATTCATTTCCATTGTGAAGATGTTGTAAAAATGAGATGTATGAATAATAGGAAAGTCATAACAGCACATACAGTACCAATGAGGTACTGGTATAAATCACCTATGGTGAAACACTACAAACTGCTAAAAATTCATTTTGGCTTTTCAGAAACCTGCAGGTGACGTCACATTGGCTCTGTCCACTTTTTTTACGCTTAATGGTCAGGACTCCATCCAGTATGTATGACTTCAGTAATTACAGAATATTCTTAATATTATAAGCATGTGGCCTGAGTAATAGTGTTGAGAAAGGGAACTGACTGACAATAAACCCTGTCACTAAATCAATGCTTTAATCACTGCTTAATCAAAGAACTCTTAAAACCTTCGACAACCTTTCTGGAGTACATCCTTAAATCCAGACACAGTCAGTCATTTTAAATATGTGGAACTTTAGAGTGCACTAGAGGGAATTAACTGTTGACTTGAAAAACATGGAGCGTTGACTCAATTTGATAATTCTGTTCTGGTCTATTAATTTAACAGATGACGAAAATCTAACCATTTGTAATGATGTTATATAAAGACAGCAGCAGAGTGAAACATTAATGAAATGAGATTTAAAAAAAAGTATTTCATCCAGTATGCAAAACAATTAATAACACTAGCATCTATCGACCGAACTGCAACAATGAGTTTCTCCAAACTACCCAGGTCACAAGAATAGTTTCCATGGGCTAAAAAGCACTCGCTGTACAATGTGGGGAGATTTTCTGGGGACTCTCAACAATCTGCAGGATGAGGGTCACATGAATGTCGAGCTTACTTGCTAGCATATCAAAGTCCCCTTCTGTGGTTGGAAAATTCGCTTCAAAGCCTGGGGCACTTCCTGAGGGCTGGGCAGGTCCTCTTCCATGGAGCCCACTATGTTGCATCATATATTTTTATCGTAGCCCAGACTGGACAAACCAAGCACTTTTATGTTTTAGCTGCCATTGTAGGATCTCCTACACAGTCGGAAGGGGACAGTGAAGGAAGCGGAATTCAGTCTGTCCAAATCTGCAATGTCACCATGAGACTGCACTAAATCCTCCATACCGGCCCTTTAGATGAGGGTTTAAAAATCTGATTAACTGGATGTTGTGTTTGCATGAAAATTCATGAAGGGAATAATGACATATTTTTGAGGGAGGCTGTCTTGCCACAATTCTTCATTTAGTTTTAAAATGATTGCACTGATTGGAAACACTGCTGCCCATCGATCAACATGTTCTTCTCAATTTTCAAATGGAGTTTTGATTTTTACTTTTTTGATAATTAAAGCCATACAGCACATGTCTGAGGGCTCATCGCTCCTAAACTATATCAATACCCTTTGGCGTTTGGATTGTAGTTGGGCGTGGACAGGGAGTGTTGAAAGCAGCAATTGTGTATGGGAGCTTGTATCAACAATGTGTTGAGCTCAAGGGTTTACAATTGTATGAACTATCAGCAGTGGGTGCATGAGGGCTTGTACAGTTACAGCAAGAAATACGAGGAACATACATCAGTCAGCAACACTGAGCTCAAGTAAACAACAAACTGTCATACTTTAACAGCAGTAGCTACAGGTTGGTGGCTGTTAGCTTGGCACTACTTGAAACCATTTAAGGAAGGTGAGGGGTTTTGTTATGTTATTGTTGTGCTCAGATTGTGAGGCTGTGCTGTCTCATTGAAGCTGAAAAAAACATGTATGCATTCACACATATGAACAAATATGAAAAAGTACCAGTCAAAGGATTTGTTTGATCAGTTTTCACAGCACTATCCCTGCAGTAAGTCTAAGTCTGATATAATAGAAAACCTGAGTTAGCCAGAGCGTAGGTTCATAACTCACCCAGTGTGACCTCAGCCTGCATGGGCATAGACAGAGCTGGGTGGTTGACCTCACAGCTGAACAAAGCCTCGTTGTCCAGCTGCGGGTTGAGGCTCCAGGTCAGCATGGCTCTGACCTCCATAGTGCCATCACCTGCCACCTGCTGCCAGTGCTGGAAGTAGTAGAGTGGGTCGCTGCTCTGAACCCAGCGGGGAAACTCTCGGCTCACTACTGTTTCGGGGATCACCTCGGTGGTTGACTTGGGTACTGACATTGACTCTTGCTCTTGCCCCTGTTTGGGGCCATCAGGGCCATCGGGGCCATCTGGGCCATCTTGGCCCAGCCGAGCCAGCTTCCCCTCTTGTTCCAGCAGGGACAAGGATTTTTGGACTTTGGTGTCATCAATGTCTCGACTTGTGAGAACCTGGGAGCTCCGGAGCCCTGCCGGGCTCCTGCCTTGGAGCTTTTCCTGCCCTGGGTCCTTGCTTTGGTCCCCCCCTGAGGAGGAAGACTTGGCAGTTGGCACTACATCAATTAGCTCACCATCCCGCTTGAAGTAAACCTGAAATGCAGGGACAAAGACAGGTGAGCTCAACAGGAGCAGCAGAAGCATTTAAAATCATGAAGACAGAGGATACAGTACAGAGGTGATTTACAGAGGCTCTGACCAGACCTATGACTCCGAGGATAAGAAGAGATGGCAGGTGGGGAAAGGAGAGGCATGAAGCAGGAGGGGAGAGAGAGAGAGTCGGACATCATTACATCACATCATTACTTAGACCAAATCTGGCACTGTTTAGTTTCTGTCCAGTTTGAATGAAGTGTGTTTTTTAAGATGAGTTAACAAGGCGATTAGGCTTAGTTTCTTCGAAAGACAGGAACTTGAATTCAGAGGACGTACAGTTGTGTTTTTAGTTTTTTACGGAAAATAGGTGCGCAAATATTTTCTCTCTTGACATTTTGTGAGTTTGTTTCATTAATTTACTACACTAAAGACTTAGAGAGCTTGTGAAACTCATAGCTGATTAGCATGCAAACCTTAGTAGATACTGTATCTCTGCAACACAATACATGTCATTGAAGGAATGTCAACACTTTTTTCTTCTCATTCTGTTGATATTGATGAATTTTCAATGTTTTAAAAGAAAATTCTGGCCATGTCTCACATATTGCAGCTGTAAACATTTATATGTTCGTGGGCTTCTCAGAACTAGCCTTTAATAGGGTGACCTTGTGGCTCTGAAAAGATTTGACATAATAAAGTATGCCAATCTTAAATATTTTCAAAGCATACACATTCAATGGACAAAAACAAGACAACTATAATGTATTGTGTCGTGTGCGCATAATTAAAATCTCATATTTGCAGAAATGTTCATTTCTGTAAGATGTGCTTTAAACATGAAGATGATGATGCCTACATTAAAAAAACATGAAAGAACAGGTATATCATGTCAGTCTTCAGTTCCAAAGATTTCTACATTTTTCTGTGATGGAATGAGTGGAACACAAACTTTGTTGCAAAAACCATTCATGAAGATGGTTCAATGATGAATTTGTTTGTCTTCTGAAATTGTGACCAAATCTGTTGGATCAAAAATATACATACAGTAACTTGAATGATCAACTGAGGTGATGATAGAAACTTGTGTGAATCACTTCTCCTGAGTGATTCTGATTGAATCAGAGCAGTTGGTGACTTTTCTGGACCCATTTCAGTAGGACCTGTTTGATACACCCATTAGACTCAGCCACAAACATTACAATGGCAAAGTCTAAAGAGCTCAGCATTGGTCTGAAAGAGCACATGATTAATTTGAACAAGTGAGTAAAGTCACTTTGAACCATTTCAAAGCAGTTACAGGTCCCAAGATCAACTGTACAAAAGAATTATTTGTAAGTATAAAGTGCCAGTCACAGTTCTTTCGCTGCCAATATCAAAGAAGCATCCATGCAAGCACAAATTAAGAGGAGGGTTTGGCCTCCCTTGTTTTCAGTGCTATTACTGGGCAGCAAACTTGAGAGTTCTGTTCCTGTAGCACAAAAGTCTAACGGCAATCCCCAGTCTAATTTCAAAACCTTCTTGGCTCCAGATTGAACAGGCAGCCTGTGGAAGTACATCTCTTCCCGAGCTTTTGAACAATCCCACCAAAGCCAAACTCCAAACATACATAATGAATTCTGTCATTCTACATAACTTGACAACATGGAGGCAAATTCAGTCTTTCCTAAATCTCCCCAAAGTCTTCCTAAACAGCCCTTTTTGCATTTCATTCCAGGTTTACACTGTGTCCACAATTATTAGGCAAGTCAGTATTTTGACTGTATCATCATTATTATGCATATTTTCCAACTCTAAGCTGTATAAACTGGAATGCTTATTGGATTTAATCATATCACGTGTAACGTATTTGTGTAATGAGGGAGAGTGAGGCCTGAGGAGATCAACATCCTATATCAAGGTGTGCATAATTATTAGGCAGCTTCTTTTCCTTCGGCAAAATAGGCCAAAAAAGATATTTAACTGACTCTGAAAAGCCAAAAATTGTAGGAGTTATTGGGGCGTAATCACAGAACTAAACATTTTGCTGCAAATAGTCAACAGGGTCGCAAGAAACGTGTTGAGAAAAAAAAGACACTAATTAACTGTCAAAGATTTGAGAAGAATCAAACGTGAAGCTACCAGGAACCCATTATCCTCCAGTGCTGTCATATTTCAGAACTGCAACCTACCTGGAGTGGCCAAAAGTACAAGGTGTTCAGTGCTCAGACACATGGCCAAGGTATGGAAGGCTGAAACCTGACCACCACTGAACAAGACACACAGCAGCACATGAGCAGCAATATGTCTGGGGGTGAGAAGGTGAGGCCTTTAACCCCAAGAACACCAAACCTACTGTCAAACATGGTGCTGGTTGTATCATGCTGTGGGGTTGTTCAACTGCCAGTATGTGGACCTGGTGCTTTTAAAGAAAGTAAATGGAATAATGAAGAAGTAGGATTATCTCCAATTTCTTAGGAAAACCTCAAATTATCAGTCTGAAGATTGGGATGTTCTCGGATGTTCTAACAGGACAATGATCCCAAACACACACCAAAAGTGACAAAGGAATGGATAAATCAGGCTAGACTTGAACCCCATCGAGAACATTTGGACTGTGCTGAAAATTAAGAGGTCTGTGCCAGGAAGCCAACAAATTTAGTTGAAATTCACTGATTCCTTCAATAGGAGTGGTTAAATATTCAGCCAAGTGGACCAGAAGCTTGTGAGGTGATGGCTAAGAGACATTTAACCAGGTATCAGAATAACGGTCACACTATCAAGAAGACCTATAATAGATGAATAACAGAACCAAAGTTCATGAATGTTTTTTTAAGACAAAGCAATAGAAAGTAAAAAAAAAAAACAATTGATTACAAGTCCACAAGTCTTAACACAAGAAGATTTCCTCTCTTATATTATCTGTTTTCACACAACCTCTGACACACTTCTGGGCAACAAGGTAATTTGAAGCAAATTAATAGTGAAATTATCTCCATAATCCAGGCACAGAAATATAAATAATCTACATAACTAAACAATAAAGCTGTGCTCTTGTTGTACATTATGATGTATTCATGCATATATATCTGTGTGTCATGTAGCTCCTCTTTGTTTCACTCATGAGTAAAGCCACTTTTTACTGGATTTTTGTTTCATCACATATACAGCTGTCCTCTAATCCCCAGTACATTTTCCACAGAGGTCACAGAGTGTGCAGACCAAAGCTTTAGCAGCAGCATCAAGTGGGAGCACTGTTCTCTTTTGATTTTTTTTGTCTGAGAGTGCTAAAAATTTCAAATCCTGCAGTGTTTCCAATTTCATTCTGCAGTGAAAGTACTGTTCTCCTCCTTTTCCAAAGGGTTGTTTTTCATCATCATACATGGATGAAAGGATGGATGATGAAGTTCTCCTTCATAGCACACAAAGAGGTGAAGCAAATTTGATTATGGAGACTGAGACCTCCAAGAGAGTGAAAGGCTGCATCTCACCATGGGAGCTGGCTTTGCTCCCTTAACAATGCAAACCAGAGTGAAGTTCTGGGCCTCGTAGCGACTGAAAGGAGCTGGGCTGTTGGCTGCCACCACAGAGATAGACTTGGGAGGTACTGCAGAGAAAATACACAAGGCACTCAGAGATTAAATTGATATCTAATCTAATAATTAAAAAATCAGGTTATCTGATGCGTCAGAGTGCTGGTGATGCCTTCCATAAAAAAAAATACATTTTGGGGAATGTGCTGATTTACTTTCTTTCTGAGAGTACAAATAGATCTCAACCTCATGCAGAGCCGGAGTCAGGACTTCATGTTTGTTGAACTTAATTCAATTAAAAATGGGCTTTATTGGTAGAACTAAAACATATATATTAATCTCTCCAACACAACAACACCATCAGTGATTGATTAACCAGTGGACATCTGCCCTCACTCTTCCCCTTCAATCTGTTGACAGTGGAACATGCTCGACAGAGAAAGAGAGAGATATTCTCTGGAATTACATCCTCCTGTAAACACACTGATTGTAATGCAACCTGTCCTATTTAATGTAGGAGGCTGTGGCTCAGGAGAGCATGTCATCTACCAGTCTAATGGATGGTGGTTTGATCGCTGGATCCCCAGCTGCATGTCAAAGTATCTTTGGGTAAGATACTAAACTTACTTGATAAGTATCTGAATGGATTGCCATTACATTTGGTAAAGATGTCCATGTTGGGTAACACCTCCTCTTACTGGTTCATACATTTCATGGTAGGTAGGTGGAAATGACTAAGCAGCATGTATGAAATTTCATGTTTTAATGATTTAATTAATGCTTGTTGGAAATTTAATTTCCAACAAGCAGTTAGTAAACAGCTGCTAATTTCCTCAATAATTTCTAGAATACTTCCAACTGGTTTCTGCTTAACTTCTGCTGATCATGTCATTTGAATGTCCAACTGGTTACTGTCTAACTTCCACAGGACAGTAAATTGAAGCACATCGTTTTTTTCTATCTTACTGATTTCTATCACTTCAGGTGACGTTTATTGAGTTTCTTTTATTTGATTTGATTTTATTGGGGAAAGGTAACATAAACAAAAATGTTCAGGGTAATTTAAAGTAAGTTCTCAAATATGTTTACAGTGTATGTATGAGCACAAAAATATATATCAAAAGCTGCAGGCCTTGTGGGCCTCAACTCAGTCTTAAGGCAAATTGACAGTCCATGTCCACCTGGAGGTGTGCATATCTGCTATTACCCATCTGTGTCATACATCAGTATTCAGCCACATGCCCACATGTATACAACCATCATAACAATGTGTGTTACCATTGCAGTTTGTCAGCAAACTTTGTGTCTTACTTTCTTAGATGTGCCCACCTGAAACTAAATTGACCATCTAACTATATACATCAGAAAAAGGGAGCTTACATTTCTATTCACCTCATGAATGGATAAAAAGCTTTGAATCACTATTGAAGCCATACAAAATCTGCTTGCACTGGGGTTGTAAATTCAACCCATTTATTCCCAAACTTATTTTTTGAATCCTCAAAGAAAAAGTGATCTTGTCAATTCTTTAAACTGTATTTTCAAAATGATTCCATACCACTCTTATAGTGTATGTGGGACTGGATTTAGCCACTTTCTAGTATATGATTTTTAACTTGCCACCAAAAGAGCCTGCAGCAGCTTTGTATCACTACTCTATTTCCAAAATGAAACATGTCCCAGGTAAAGAATCTCGAGCTACAGGGGTTTTGAGTCTTGAATATTCTGCTTAATGTTCTGTGAATCCCATTCCAATACATACTACATTTGGAACAAATCCCAGAATATATAGAAATAGTTTGCCTCCATTGAGCCAAATTGTCTCCAACACATCAAACTTCTAAAAAACGTCTAAAAAGTAACTTATAATATTTTCCCCAAAATGTTCTCTCCAATCCATGGAGTTAGTAATTTGGGGGTACTTTTAAAGAAATGTCAAATATGTTACTAGGTAATTACCACCTACTTAACCTGAAATGTCCAGACCTGTAAAACAAAGTGTTACATGGTGCCCACAGGAAGTAACATAATGCCAATGAAGATTCTCAGTCATCCAGGTCATGGTACATCCAAGAGGCTTCTTCAGTTATAGAGAAAGTCCAGTTGCCTTTCTATAAAAGTTAGACATGGGATGAAACCTAATGAGTTTGAACCTTTCTTATGGTCTTTAAAGTTCATGAGACAACCTCAGAGATCAATACATACCTATGACAGTGAGAACGATGCTTCCAGAGGCTAGAATCACTTTTTCTCTGGAGTTCCTGTCATAGATCCCCACATGACACTCATACAGACCGTCATCCTCCATCTGGACCTCAGGAAGCCTGTTCATATTCAGGATTACAAAGATTATAGAGGGTTTTTTTTTTATATCCATACTGTACCTGTCATCTTTAACATCCCTCTATATTCCTCCACTTTCAAAAGAATCCTCCCTGTAACCAGTCCTACCGAACAGTTGACTGATAGACAAGGTCCTCTTGTCTACGGTTGTCCTCCAAGTGGGAATAACTGGTATTGTACATGGCATCATAGGTAAAAATCTTCTGCTTGGCACTGCCTCCTTCTATCACCTAAAAGGGAAAGTGCATTGGTATCACAGACTTTGAATATCATAGCTGCAACCATATAGACACAGCAATATTCTGTATGTATAATGCTTCATATATTCAGTTCAGATATCAGTTTTCAACAGGATTTTAGCATGCGAATGTTGTACATTTACATTTACATTTACATTTAGGGCTTATGGCAGACCCTTTTGTCCAAAGCAACTCATTGGTCGGGGGCTCGTTGCACCACTGTGGCACCAGAACAGAGAAGAGTCGTGACTTTGCTGAGCGACCGTTGTTTGCTCTGAGCGATGGCAGTACCAGCCTGCCAGCTGATGTAGTGAAGTGCTCACGCTGGGGCGTGTGGTACATATTCTATTTCCTTCCTCTTTGCTTCTGCACTGTGCAACACCATGAGTGTCTCACTGGCCCTGACTGTTAATTAACAGTTAATTAAAACTCCCCTGGAGCAACATGGTTGCTTTTCCTCTTATTTAGGACATGAGTGGTCATGCACTTCGGCCTCTTTTGTTCAAAATGAGTGTTACAGAAACCAACTCTGAAATATTAGCCTTACTTTCCTTTAAAAAAAGAAAAAAGTTTTTCACTGGGTTACACACATGCACACTCAGCTCAATACATGGGAAAAAAGACCTTCTTGTGGCCTTACTCACATGAAGAAAAAAATGTTGAACTTAGGAAATGAAGCACCAGACAAATAATTCTTACTTGCCCCTCAGGGCCTGCATATAGGGTAACTGGAGGAGGGAGTGTCATCAACCAAATGCAGACGGAGGATGGCAAGCAGCAATGCATCAAGTTCACCTGTGTGCTCACCCGAAACCATACAATCTCTCGGAGGTTGCCGTCTGTTTGGAAGTTGCACTTGACTGTTACTGTGTCTCCAATGACAACATGAGGAAGAGGTTCAATGGAAACAGTTAAATAACCTGCCAAAGAGAGAACATAGAAGATAATTAGATACAACATTGCTTACCCTTGTATGGCCCTCGTGGTGAACTATGATGTTAATGTTCTTATGCATTTACAAAGCAATCTACCATGAAAGCATTACTGGACTTGATGAACTGCACTCAGCAGCCTCAGTGTTAATATCCCTGTAGGCTGTAGCTTTGGTGGCCACTCAGCTTAATTTAAAGCTGTGCTGAGGTCAACCCCTATTTGACAAATATAAAGCTCACAATACACAGCCAAAGAGAGCATGGCAAATGAAAAAGAGAAAACAGAATTAAAGAAAAATGAAGGGTCACAATATATGCTGTGGACTGAAGTGAAAAACTACAAAGTGCTTGCTTATATATATGTATATATACCAAACAGCAAGGCCATAATTATAATGTGTTTTGGTTGGAAGGTGTTCATCGTCATATTACAATAATGCATAAAACAATGCATATATTTGTGATATGATTATTCTTGTCATTTTTTGATCCCTAATCACCATTATGTACACTGAAACAAGTGAAGATGTAAAATTAAAAACAAAGCAATGTAATAAAGTACACTTTTAGACATTATTTTTATTATAATGCGCATCCCATGTTGGTGTATTTTTAAATCTCTTTCAATGGCAGGCACAGAATTTTCTAATTTATGAATAAATAAATGGTAAATTGGGTCTCTCCCAATGTTGACTCAGAGAATAAGTACAATCAATAATATCTAGGCTTGGTTAAAGGGGTTTACAATTTGTTAAATATGGCCAGAATGTGAGGGTAGTAATTGTAAGTGACACCCTCCGGCTCTTGTTATTGAAGCCAGTGCTCCTCAAATGCTCTCTTGAGGCTGGCTCCAAAAGCGAGTCCATCCCCATAAGCGACCGTAGCCCTTTTCACAGAGAGACTCTGCATTATCGCTGCTAGCGAAGGTTGCTTTGCTCCACCTTTGTACGGTCACACTTCAACCAAGCAACCAAAAGAGGCATGACGGTACAGACAATGACATTAAGATGGTTTTGGGGGGAAAGTTCACTGAAGTTTCGGTCAGGGGGGCTGACTGTTGCAGTGATTTTTTCTATAAACCTTTCCAGAGACATTTACTAGAACAACACAATAGTGGAAGGAGGGTTAGGGTGTTAAAGTTTTTTGCTCTCAATTACGTCACATAATCACCACCATTTAACTGCGCGAGCTGCCTCGCTCTTCTGCCGGGGACAGACACTGTTTTTCACGTGGTAAAGTGATGAAGAGTCGGTAGGACAGACAGGATGACGGACACTTCTCCACATATAACTGTACTAAAGACACTACCAGCTAATACCTGCTTTGACTGACAGCTAGCCATGAGTTGTCTGCTGGGCTTTACTTCAGCTTATTCAAGTCACTGAACTTTTCAAGGATTTTACTTCACATGAAATGTCTTTCTGTGCGGTTAATTGGACTAACAGACCGGGGGAGAGGGGAAACTGAAGTGAGTTAGGTGAGGCGAAATTTGCTCCCCTTTATGTGTAAGCACAGACAGCTTGTTAGCGAACAGCTAGCTTGGTAGCTTCCAGCTAGGTGTCCCTGTTTAAGTAACAAGGCTTGCTTCATCCTCACGCATGTGTGACACCCAGTAATGTGTGGTCACATTAGGTAATTTGTGTATGATTTTTATATGACTATTTTTTTTGGAAATGAGCCTTATTAAGGTAATTTGATGAATATTTATGTTGGTAACAGTACCCTTATTATGCCACAAGGGGGCATCGCCTCCTCAATGGGACAGACTTGGTGCTGTGGGCAGTCCGATCTCGTCTTCAGTATGACAGAAGCGAGAAAAGGAAACACATCACCCGTTGTCTGTCTCATCCTTTCTCTGTCCTTTACAGGTCAGTAACTTGCCAAAACACACTTATGACCGCTAAAATGTTGATTTAGATGATTAATGCGTGTGTTACTGTGTGCTTTGGTCACCCGGACATTTTGGTTTTGTCACTCTGAGAGCAGTAAAAGGAGCGGTAAACAACGCTAGCTTAAATGCTATATGTGCTGCATGTGGTTAGGCTTCCTGTACATTTGAAATGTTGTATTATGCTAAATGTTTTCTAAAGGAACATTTCTTGTGTTTATTTCATGTTTCTGTACCTGAAAAGTTGATGTGAAAACCATTTCCTGGCTCTGTCTTTTTCACATGGTGTTTGCCATTATATTTTGTTAGCAGTGTAAGCAAGCTGCCAGTTAGTCTGACGGGACATTGATGTATGTATGAGAATACAATTTTTTGAGCTAAAAGCTTTACACCAAAGGACATTTGGAGGAACTATGTGTTCAATTTCATTATATATGAAAAGCAATAGTAACATGGACTGGAAGGAATGTGTTTATTGCAAAGAGAGACTTTGTTAAGTTGAGTTGTGACCCAGTATTAGGTTTATGGAAAGTGTGTGAAAAAGGAGACTATGTGTGAAGTGCATATTTGTTAAAAATTAAAGTATGACAGAAGCGAGAAAAGGAAACACATCACCCGTTGTCTGTCTCATCCTTTCTCTGTCCTTTACAGGACAATATCATAATCTGCACACTGGCCACACACCTGGGGCCTGTTACAGATTCTTGGGGGCTCGTCCGGGATCGGCTCCTGATGCTGTCCAGGAGTTGATCCTTAATTCCACTTACCTACAACCAAGAGACAGAGCTAGTGGTCGCATGCCTGGTGCTGGTACCTGAAGGGGAGCTGTTGCTGCATTCCTGGGAGCTGCTGGCTGCAGAGAGCTGAGGAGCATCTGAGACGGGAGCTGAGTGACCATCTGTAAGGGACTGGAGGAGACATTGCCATGGCCAACAAAGAGAGGAAGAACCTGGTGTGGAGCATCAAACAGAGCCTGCTCTCCCTGTCGCCTGGTAAACTTTTCCAGATTGTTGATCAAATTGGTCCACTTCCAAGCAGGGACACGTCAGAGCTATCCAGTGAAGATGCAGAGGGGTGCTTTGAACATATCAATGCCTTCATGTACAGCAAGAACCTAATAGAGTCAGAGGACATGGGGATGGGTGAACTACTGGCCCTGAAAGATGTGATTGATGGACTTGTACAGTCAAATAGTGATGTCATACTACCTGTTGACACAAGTGTAAGTGCAGAGCCAGTGTCTAACCCTGTCACTTCTCCTTCCGCTGAGTTAGCCCAGGCAGCCACAGTCAGTCCATTAGCAACCACTACAGTAAGTGAACCTGCTGCTACTACAGCCGCTGAGGCTAACACGCTGAGTAATGCTAATGTTGTGCCGGATAATGTCCAGCAAATGCTTTTGAATTATGAAGATTTGAGTAAAAAACTACTCCAATATGCAAACATAACATTACAGACCACAGCACAACCGACACCTGCACAGCCTACCTCACCAAACATTGCTCCCTCTCATAGCAGTACACGGTCAGATGGTACCTCACACCACGCTTCAGAGCAGGTAGTGTCCCTCAAAGATCTCTCCTTCATACAAAGACGTGAATTCAAAGTTCAGGGAGGCCAAATTGGGGACCACTCGTCTGACATAAGCTATAACAGCGTATGTAGGCAGATTGAGGAGGGAGTAAAAGACAACTTCACAGATACTGAGATCGTAAGAGGTGTACTAAGAATAATAAAGCCAGGAGATTTCAAAGATATGCTTGTCAACAAGGAAGATATGACGGTAGCTGAGCTCAAAAGATTTTTGCAGTCACATTTAGGTGAGAGAAATAGCACAGAACTATTTCAAGAGCTAATTTGTGCCAAGCAGAAAGAGCATGAAACCGCTCAGCAGTTTCTTTATCGCGTTATCGGGCTCAAGCAAAGAATCCTGTTCTTATCAAAACAATCCGAAGCAGAGATGAAGTATAACCCAGACACAGTCCAAGGTGTATTCCTGCACACAGTGTATCAAGGAATAGGGCACAAACACAACGACATTCGTAGGGAGCTGAAGCCCTTACTCTCAGATCATACGGTTGCCGATGAAACGATCCTTAAACAGGTCATGAAAATAACGAGTGATGAGAGTGAGCGCCAGCGGAGGTTAGGCTCAGCTCTACGCCCAAAACAAACCTCTGCACATAGTGCACAGGTCGAGGCAGAACATATAAAGCAGCCAAATGCAAAAAAAGAAACTGTTGAGCAAAAGAACAAAACAGACATTGTGCAACAGCTCTCTGACAAAGTGGAGATGCTCACTAAGCTTGTGGACTCACTTGCAGAGGCCGTGCAAAAGAACCAAGTGTGTAACTACTCGTCTGCCAAACCACAAATGGACAGGAAAGAGAGGCCCTATGGTTGCCCAAAGTGTCTGGAAAAGGGCTTGCAGGATTGTAGACACTGTTTTATTTGCGGCGGAGAAGGCCACAGAGCCATAGGTTGCCTAAAACGCCCTCAGCGCCAGGGAAACGCAAGCCGGTTGCTGCAGAGGGACAAACAGTAACCGGAGCTCTTACAGAGTCCCACCTTGTAGAGGCAAAAGGTGCCTTTAGTGACAGTCAGCCCACCAGTGGGAATAATGAACAAAATACAGCAACTGAAGCAGTTAAAATAAACCAAGGGTGTTGTCGTAAGAAAACACCTGGTGCACCTTTACAAGAACACCTACCTTCCAGCCAGGAGCAGATAGCCAAACTGATAGGCAGGAAAGCTTTAACTAGGTGTATCCTTAATGGCCTGGCAGTTACTGCTCTAGTAGACACCGGGGCTCAAGTAAGTATAATATATAGGTCTTGGAAAGACAAGTACCTACCTGATCTTGACATTCGGCCTCTATCAGAGCTCATAGAGCTTCTGGAGGATAAATCCCAACTGGACGTGTATGCAGTGAATGGAGAGCTCATTCCATTTGAGGGGTGGGTTATCATCACAGTGAACTTACCGGGAAATGAGGATCCCAATCTGTCGATTAATGTGCCATTTCTTGTGAGTCCCTTACCTCAGGATATGCCACTGATAGGTTTTAATGTAGTGGAAGTAGTGATCCAGGAAAAGCCCGAGAGATTGATCCCCACTCTCACTCAGCTGCTTGGGGGAGCCATGTCCATCCCTGAAGAGACAGCCCAGACTATTGTACATTTTGTCCAGACCAAAAAAACTGTTGCACCTCAGGGGCGCCTGAGAATAGGACAGAAAGATAGAGTAATCTCTGCTGGTGGTGTAACCTGGGTGAAATGTAGAGTCCCACCACAGCTAGATCCATCTGACTCATTGGTGTTGTTTGAGCCAGAGGAAAACTGTGTGCAACTGCAGCAGTTGGATTTAGGTGAGGGATTGTTGGTAATTCAGAACGAGAGACAACCCTATGTAGCTGTGCCTCTAGGGAACCACACTAAACATGACATCACTTTGCCCAGAAAATCCCCCATTGGCATCATTCAGTCAATAAAAAAAATAGTTGAAACTGACTCACCTGCTGAAACAGAGACTAAGGTTCAGAGTATCAGGGTGTCATCAGCCGAGTCAACCTGCACTCCAGTAAGGTGGCAACCACCAGTTGATTTGAGTCATCTTAATAAAGACCAGAAAGAAATGGCAAGTAGAATGCTATATGAGGAGTCATCCGCTTTCTCAAAAGATGTTGATGATATTGGCTGTATTCCAAGCTTACAAATGTCGATTAACACCAAAGACGCAATCCCAGTACAGAAAGCTTACTCTTCTGTGCCAAAGCCACTGGTGGCTGAAGTGAAAGAGTACATCCAAGATCTATTAGCAAAAGGGTGGATTGTTAAGTCGAGGTCTCCTTATGCAGCCCCCGTCGTGTGCGTCCGCAAAAAGGATGGTTCACTGCGCCTTTGTGTTGATTACCGGTTGTTGAACCAGAAAACCATCCCTGACAGGCATCCACTCCCTCGGATCCAAGATCTGACTGACACACTTGGCGGGCATTCATGGTTCAGCATCCTCGATCAGGGCAAGGCGTACCATCAAGGGTTCATAGCAGAAGGCTCAAGACATCTCACAGCATTTGTAACTCCTTGGGGGTTATATGAGTGGGTTAGAATACCCTTTGGCCTTTCCAACGCCCCTGCGGCTTTCCAAAGGAGTATGGAAGAGATGCTTACCTCGCTCAGGGATGAATGTTGTATTCCCTATTTGGATGACATCCTTTGCTATGCCAAAACCTTTGAGGAACATGTTGAGGGAGTTCGAAAAGTCTTGAGAGCACTTCAAAAACATGGCGTGAAGTTGAGACCCGAAAAATGTGAACTGTTTCGCAGGCAGGTCAGATATGTGGGTCGCCTGGTCTCAGCAGAAGGCGTGCACATTGACCCAAAGGATCTTGAAGCTGTGCAGTCTCTTACAGCTAAAACCCCCCGAACAGTTGGTGATGTAAGACGTCTTTTGGGGTTCTTAAGCTACTATCGGAGCTACGTTGGGGATTTCTCACGCATTGCACAACCAATGTATGAACTCCTCAAAGTCAAACCTGGTGTGTCAACTGTGCAACCCAACCAAGCAAAGACCAAGGGCCCCCAGCTCTCCTCCAAGACCGCTGTGGAGTGGACTAGTGAGCACCAGAAGGCACTGGAGCACCTTACCAACAGGCTCACCAATCCTCCAGTTCTTGCCTACCCAGACTTCAGTCTGCCATTCCAACTGCACACAGACGCCTCTGAACGGGGTCTTGGCGCTGTCCTCTATCAGCACCAAAATGGTAAACTGAGAGTCATAGGCTACGGTTCTAGGACACTGACGCCAGCTGAAAAGAATTACCATCTGCACAGTGGAAAATTGGAGTTTCTAGCACTTAAATGGGCTGTGTGCGAGAAGTTTAGGGATTACCTATACTACGCCCCACACTTCACTATTTATACCGACAATAACCCATTGACTTATGTGATGAGTACTGCAAAACTCAACGCTGTTGGGCACCGTTGGGTTGGAGAGCTATCCGACTTCAGGTTTGATATAAAGTACAGACCTGGCAAGACAAATGTAGATGCTGACACATTATCTCGCATGCCCCTCAACATTGATGAGTATGTAGGAGAGTGTACTGAGGGGTTATCACAGGATGTTGTTCAGGCCACCTGGAATGGGACCAGAGCAGCTCAGGAACGGGAGGTGGCTTGGGTAGCTGCACTTACTCTCGCAACTAATGCCGACCAAGACCCCCCTGCACCCCTTTCAACAATCAGTAGGGACGAATTAGCCAAAGCCCAAAGAGAAGATGAAGCAGTGGGGGAAATCATAAGACTAAAAGAGACAAATGCAGTACTGACCAGTGACACCCGACGAACAGTAAACAGAACAGCAAAGAAACTTCTCCATGAATGGAGTAGACTGTTTATAAGCGATGGACTTTTGTACAGACAATCTAGTGACAGACAACAACTAGTCCTGCCCAACAAATACAGGCCCATAGCATTAAAGTGCCTCCATGATGACATGGGGCACGTAGGTACTGAGCGAGTCCTGTGTCTGGCAAGAGAGCGGTTTTACTGGCCGTATATGAAAAGGGAAGTGGAGGAATATGTCACTAGGAAATGTCCTTGTGTTAAACAAAAGAAACCTGTTGGACATGTCCGTGCCCCGATGGGGTCGATCACCTCAAACTCGCCATTTGACCTTGTTTGTATAGACTACCTGCATCTCGAACCTAGTCGCGGGGGATATGAATATATCCTGGTGGTAGTAGATCATTTTACAAGATTTGCTCAAGTGTACCCGACTAAGAACAAATCTGGACGAACGGCAGCTGATCGCATCTTTGAGGATTTCATCCCACGCTTTGGCTACACAGGCAGATTACATCACGACCAGGGTCGTGAATTCGAAAACGAACTCTTCAGGACCCTGCGGGAAAAATCAGGTATCGGACACTCACGGACAACGCCCTATCACCCTCAGGGAAACCCAGCTGAGAGGTTCAACAGGACTCTCTTGCAGATGCTGCGGACGCTCACTGACAAGGAGAAAGAGCGGTGGAAAGACCATCTTCAACACACAGTGCACGCTTACAACTGTACGCGACATGAGTCGACCGGTTATTCCCCCTACTTTTTGCTGTACGGGCACCACCCCCGTCTCCCAATAGACCTATTGTTTGGTCTGATGGGTGATAAGAGTCAAGTGTCACACAAAAACTATGCAGAAAAATGGGCTGGAAAGATGAGTGAAGCGTACCGGATCGCTAGTGAGAACAGTAATCTGTCAAGCATTCGAAACAAGTCGTATTATGACAAAAAATTGAAGGGTGTCATGTTGCACCCCGGGGACAGAGTTCTAGTTAGGAATCTCTCTGAGCGAGGTGGCCCAGGAAAGCTTAGGTCATACTGGGAAAGAAACATCTATGTAGTCAAAGAGCAGGTGGCAGGTAGTCCTGTGTACGTGGTCCATCCTGAAGCAGGAGACAAGTGTAAGACCAGGGTTCTCCACCGCAACTTGCTTTTACTGGTAAATGACCTCCCCATAGAGACTCCGTCACATACAACAGAACATGTTTCAAAGAGACAAACTAAACCAAGACAGCCCAACCACATTCATTACCGATCATGTAATAAAAATGTAAGACGACACAAAAGTGACACAAGTGGGTCTGATTCAGACGAGAGCACTACAGGATATTGGTTAAGGGTCCCTGTGAAAGAAAGAGGACAAGATCAACAGAGCAGTCACCATGACCTACCTGTTGTTCCCCAAACAGATTATGCCCCAGTGGAAACAGACAGGCATGTCCCAGTATTTGTTAGGGAACAGAGACATGATGGTGGACCAGTTAATGACAATGAAGGTGAGGAAGACGGCCAGTGTTTGACACAGCCGCTCGTTGATTCAGTACCACCTGAGATGTTTAGTGAGGATGATGGGCTTTTAGACCCTAGGGAGGAGAGAGTTTTGTCCATCCCAGCAGCAGACACAACCGATCTGGTCAGGAGGTCATCTAGAGAAAGACGACCTAGGCAGCTGTTCACATATGAGACTCTAGGTGAACCCTCAATGCAACCTCACACCACTGTAGCTGCAGTGACCGCGCTGACTTCACCTTACATACCTGCATGGACAACACCTTATCTCACTCCGCCACCCACAAGTTTTGCACCTTATGCCTCATACCCATGCACCCCCTACATGTACACCACACCTTTATTGCATTGAGTATTTGTAAATATGTTGTTTTGTGTTGACCTTTCGGATGGAGATGTTTTATAGTTTAAATGTCAGGAGCCATTTCTATTTTGCAGGGGAGTGTGTGACACCCAGTAATGTGTGGTCACATTAGGTAATTTGTGTATGATTTTTATATGACTATTTTTTTTGGAAATGAGCCTTATTAAGGTAATTTGATGAATATTTATGTTGGTAACAGTACCCTTATTATGCCACAAGGGGGCATCGCCTCCTCAATGGGACAGACTTGGTGCTGTGGGCAGTCCGATCTCGTCTTCAGTATGACAGAAGCGAGAAAAGGAAACACATCACCCGTTGTCTGTCTCATCCTTTCTCTGTCCTTTACAGGTCAGTAACTTGCCAAAACACACTTATGACCGCTAAAATGTTGATTTAGATGATTAATGCGTGTGTTACTGTGTGCTTTGGTCACCCGGACATTTTGGTTTTGTCACTCTGAGAGCAGTAAAAGGAGCGGTAAACAACGCTAGCTTAAATGCTATATGTGCTGCATGTGGTTAGGCTTCCTGTACATTTGAAATGTTGTATTATGCTAAATGTTTTCTAAAGGAACATTTCTTGTGTTTATTTCATGTTTCTGTACCTGAAAAGTTGATGTGAAAACCATTTCCTGGCTCTGTCTTTTTCACATGGTGTTTGCCATTATATTTTGTTAGCAGTGTAAGCAAGCTGCCAGTTAGTCTGACGGGACATTGATGTATGTATGAGAATACAATTTTTTGAGCTAAAAGCTTTACACCAAAGGACATTTGGAGGAACTATGTGTTCAATTTCATTATATATGAAAAGCAATAGTAACATGGACTGGAAGGAATGTGTTTATTGCAAAGAGAGACTTTGTTAAGTTGAGTTGTGACCCAGTATTAGGTTTATGGAAAGTGTGTGAAAAAGGAGACTATGTGTGAAGTGCATATTTGTTAAAAATTAAAGTATGACAGAAGCGAGAAAAGGAAACACATCACCCGTTGTCTGTCTCATCCTTTCTCTGTCCTTTACAGGACAATATCATAATCTGCACACTGGCCACACACCTGGGGCCTGTTACACATGCTCCACCTCTTTGCCCACTTGTGATTAACTGGAAGTGCCCAGATGGCGATGGCCAGTACCACCCACTTTCTGGCTCTTCAGAAACCTGTGGGTGATGTCACGGGGGCTCTGTCTCCAAAAAAGGACAGTTAATAGTGGAAAAATAGTGGACAGAGCCACTGTGAGATTTCTGAAGAGCCAGAATGAAACTACAATGGCTCTGTCTGCCATTTTATTCAGTCAGTAGTTTCAACCTGTTCCTGTTTGGAGGCAGCATGGCAGGAGAATGATCCACACCTTAAGTAACTTCCTCTGATAGCTGCAACTTATATAAGAGAGCTGGAGAGCTCCCTCTTTTTCTCTCTGTCTCCCAACCAGCTGAGTTTTAGTTTGGTGGCATTTGCATTCATTTAGATCTGGTCTACTTTGGTTCAATTTGATTTACCGTGCATAATGCTTATTCTAAATGTTTGCCTTTGTGTGGTCTATCTTTTTGTTGTTTTTGCCGAGCCGGGTTGTAACACTAAACCAGGGCTTTAGATCAACAGGGGGCAACAGTGCTCAACTGTAACTACCGTGGCTCTGTGGAAGAGAAGACACAGCAGGCGGAGACAGGAGAGAGACAGAGTCGGACATCAGCAGTTGGAGCCGGAGCATTTTCACATGTTACTCTGTGAACTGAGGATTTATTTGGACCAAACCAGAGGTGATTAACATTCATGCTGAATATGTAACACACAGACATTCCTTAAAGCAAGGGTAAAGCATAATACAGATGAAAGGGAGGAAGGTCAGAAGCAAAGAGAAATGTAAAAGGTACAGAACGCACTGAGTAACAGAACCACACTGCCTGCTCAAAGACTGCTATGAGACAGACAAATATTCTTGACTGGTAATATCTGTTACCTGTTTTTTATTATTTTAAATTCTTGTTAATATAATTCTGTCAGACAGTGTGGAATGAGATCACTTTGAAAACCATGAATAAGGCTTTTACACAAAAAGCGATTTTCTAGGTTAACTTTCAAATAATGTTGTATGATGTTATCATTAACCATGTGCTATGATGAAATGATCTGAACTTTAAAGAATCACAGATGTAGTTCACTGTGTTCACAGCAGCAGTATTTGGTGCAGCGCTCCAGATTTCTTCCTGACACTTGAATATTAAATATTCACCCTATCCCTCGGACGGCACGGGATTAAATTTAGTAGGGAATATTCAGCTGCTGCGGCTACTGCTGCATGTCTTCATGGCATTCTGAATTTCTGTGTTTGATAGCAGCTCAGCATCAGTCAGCGCTGCTAAAACGGCAAAGCATGCTAATCATTCCATCCATTAAGAAGGCCAGCTGTGCTGCAAGTGTGCCACAAACTAAAAGCTGACCCCTGCTGGTTTAATGAACACACAAACAGCTCACACAGCTCATTGCTTACACACACTAATCCCCAGAAGCAACAGTAGTTACACCACACTGAGATCTACAGTGGTGCTTGAAAGTGTCTAAAGCCCTTAGGCTTAAAATTTTCTATATATCTGCATAAATGTTACCTGAAACAACATTTATTTTTTTCACGCAAGTACTAAAAGTAGATCAAGAGAACCCAATTAAACAAATGAGACAAAAAATATTGTACTTGGTTATTTATGAATTGCGGTAAATGATCCAATATTACATATCTGTGAGTGGCAAACGTATGTGAACCTTTGCTTTCAGTATCTGCACATCGGCTTGGAGGAATTTTGTTCCATTCCTCTGTACAGAAAAGCTTCAGCTCTGGGACGTTGGTGGGTTTCCTCACATGAACTGCTCGCTTCAGGTCCCTTCAGAACATTTCGGTTGGATTGAGGTCAGGACTTTGACTTGGCCATTCCAAAACATTAACTTTATTCTTCTTTAACCATTCTTTGGTAGATGACTTGTGTGCTTGGGGTCGTTGTCTTGCTGCATGACCCACATTCTCTTGAGCTTCAGTTCATGGACAGATGTCCTGACATTTTCCTTCAGAATTCAGGATTAAGGTCCTTTGTGACCTCGCGGATGGTTATACGTCTTGATCATGGAGTGACCTTTGTTGGTCGACCACTCCTGGGGAGGGTAACAATGGTCTTCTATTTCCTCCATTTGTACACAATCTGTCTGACTGTGGATTGGTGAATACAAACTATTTAGATATGGTTTTGTAACCTTTTTTGGCCTGATGAGCATCAACAACTCTTTTCTGAGGTCTCCACACCAAATAAATTCCCTTTGGTCATAATTTTTCTCAATAAAAAAATAGCAAGTATAACATATTTGTCTTGTTTGTTTAATGGGGTTCTCTCTATCTACTTTGAAGACTTGTGTGAATTATGTCATATTTATGCAGAAATGTAGAAAGGTCTAAAGGGTCCACAAACTTTCAAGCACTACTGTATATGTTGCTGTGCTGTGACCAGAGGGGTTCAAAAGGTTAATTCAAATTGCAGGCCTTTAGCTGCATGACTGTATGACAATCTCTTGCATGGCAAACACTGTATACTGTATTTCACATTGTGAAAACATCAGTTAAAGCAACAGTGTGGAACTATTTTACCTTCAAATAACAGCTTCAAAATCATGTTAATGTCACAGGGTCTTTTAATAGGGTGGACGGTGTCCCTTTCTCAGCCACTCTGATCCCCTCTGGCTTGTTCCTGTACTATGTAACTTTGCTGAGCGGGTAGAATCACCGTGCATAATGCTTAAAGCAGTACATCAAACACAGTATCAACTTTCAGTGAATTTGCTGAAACTAGATCACATTTTATGGAGAAACAGTTTCTGGTTTTCCCTTTGATGTCCACCGACTGCTCTATTTCAACTCTGTGATATACAAAGTTTTATGTAAGCAATAGAGGCGAAAGAGGTGAAGAGACCAAAGAGGACACTGATGGCCAAACTTATATGAGTAAATCTAGACTTTACACACTTAGAGCGCTTTCTTTTGTGTGTGTGTGTGTGTGTGTGTGTGTGTGTGCGTGCAAATCATTTGCAAGTCAATGTTTTTTCAAACTGTGATGAGGACTGATAGGAAAATTATTGGGAACAAGGTACATTTTTGTGAGCTTTCGCTCCATGAATGAAGGCATCAACCAACCATGTTGTAGGAAATAGACATCTTGTCTCAGCTCATGAGAATGGTGGATGTGTTGAATGTTTGTCTGTCATCAGCCTGTTTTATATGTTGAATGATACAACTTATGAAGACAATATGACAAACGTGACTTGGGATGAGTAACCTGATTGCTCACTGCACAGACAGACCGCTGTGTAAGTTGGATTTACTGACAGGGAACTTAAACTGAGACAATCCATTGGTGCTGTCTTTAAATTCACCAGACTACTTTGATGAAGACAGTTATTTTACCAAACATGGGTTCTAATCTGTCTGCCTCATCTGTTTAGTTTGTTTGTAACTTTGGTGTTTTAACGTATTAATACATCATTACGGAGCAGACTGGAGTCTTGGGACAGTCAGATGACGATGATGGTGAATGTGACCGCTCTCTACCTGTCAGCACTGCAATGCAACCCCAAGGATCCCCCGAGCTGGCACTGTTTCTCTACCATTCCCTGCCCTGCTTTTCTGTTTAATTTTAATCTGATAAGATACCCATGTTGCAAAATCATGTTGCTGACAGTGTGAATACTTTTGAAGCGACATATTCGCAGGCAAGTTTTTGCCATATTCAAGTCACTTTTTCCTAATACCTCTAGTGTGTAAAGGTCTTCAGATTGTTTTTTGGCAAAAGTTTCAGTAAATAAAAGGCTGCAGACAGAAGCCCAGCTTGACTTGTTGCTGTTGAATAGTCAGTAATATTAGCTGGTGCGCTATTGTGTTGTTGATTTGCACTTTCTTGTTGTTTGGCTGTGTTGGCATAAGGCCTGTCAGCCCATTTGGACAGAGGTTTAGCTGACAACATGTTACAGCCAGCTGTAATTGTCTCTGGTTCAGGTTAAGTTTGTGCAAAGTTTGAATCTCTAATGGTAAAAATGCCTAAGCATGCATTTTTACCAAAAAATTGTTGTTTTCAAGTGGAACAGTTTAGGAATTGAACATATTAAGAATTGACACAATTTCATGCTAACTTTGAACATTTCGGGGTGCCGTTTAGCTCAGTTGGTAGAGCGCACGTCCCATGTGCCGAGGCTCTGCAGGGGACCCGGGTCCCTTTGCTGTGTGTCTCTCTCTCTCCCTCTCCCGGTTTCCTGTCATATCTTCAGCTGTACCATCAATAAAAGGCAAAAAAAACACCTACATTTTTTTTTTTTTCAACATTTCACAGGTGAAATATTGTACTTCTATCTACAATTTTTCACATGTGCTGTCATTTGTAAAGTACAGAAACAAAGCCTCAGCCTGGTGTAGTCTCAATGCTGTGTATGTATGTGTGGGGACCTCATGTCCAGGAGCTGAGCAGCTGCCCTCTGACACATGGACTGCGTCCAAAGGCACCTTGCATAGCAGCAGCCTGGCAGTGCTGGAAGGGACTCTCATGCCCTCTGTCATCACAGTGTGCCTCACCTCAACAACACTGGCCTGTACTGCATGACGTCAGCCTGCTTACAGATTATTTTTCCCATGTTTTTCCTCTTAATCCTCCCTCCAGCTTTTCATCCAAAGAGCCAGCCATTCACCAAGCTCCAGTCTCCCCACACAGACACAAACAATGTGGCAGAGAGATTAACATGTATCAGAAAGACACTGAAATGATTAAAAAAACACAGCACTTTCACATGATAACTCATTCATAGTGTCCTCTGTAAACAACAAAACCAATCATTTAACTGAGGGAAAGCATATTTTGGAATGAGATTAAGGTTAAAGAAATGAGATATAGCGCAGTGATATCACTATCCCTGTTCAGCTTCTGTTTGGCTGTGGACTGTTGCTGCTCTGCCCTACTTTAATGTGACAAACATAGAAAGGGCAATTCAACAGCTTAGCCATTATCGAGGGCTCTGAACTCAAGTGTTTGGAATTCTGTGTCTGGTGTTGTCCTCGCTGGAGGAGATAAAGCTGGTTTGTCCAGCCAAGTTCCTCTCCTCTTTGTGAATGTCTCCTAATATAGAAGGCAGAGTGACCCTCAGGACACCCCTTCAGCACTCCTCTGTGACTATCAGCATTTCCAGCTGACTGTATAATCATATGTCAGTACAGGTTTGTCTGTCATTCAGCAGCTGACTAATACATTTGATTTGGTTGATTCGAAATTAGATTTGTTTAAATTTCCCACATTTTCCAGGGTGTTAGCGCAGACACAGCCTTTATTTTTTTACTCTCACTTTAACCTCTTAATGAACGCCCCCATTTTAAAGTTCTTTTTCCAAAACGACATACCAAAATTAAAAACATGACAGCTCCCACATAGTGTGAGACTCAGGGATTCTATGACATACTGACACAGAGTTACAGAGATTGGAACACAGGTTTTGGTTTCCGTCCAATTCAAATGTCAATAAACTGACTAAGATATAAGGGTTCAGGTATGTCTATGGACACAGCAGACACAATTGGGCCATAGCCACAGGTCTCAGCTTGCTACACTCAAAATCTGAAGTCATAAGACTAAAAAAATGATTTTTCACAATTGTTTTTCTAAAGGCATGTCTGTGCGTTTTGCTTGGGTCCTTTTTTTCCAAGAGCGCCTACTGAGATTCAAAGGCTTATAACTTGAGAACCCCTTTACCTAGAAACATCATCTTGGTCTCAAATGAAAGCTAAGACCCTGCAGGGTTTGTGGCATAACAGCTGTGGAAAAAGGGAACACTCCGAAGGTATGTAGGCATTCTTGCTTCTTGCGGTAGAGGGCTCTTTCTAATGTTGTGTCATGGTGAGTTTAGAAGGCTAGTACATGGTCTGGAAATAACTTTTTTGAGCTTAAAATAATCACGACAGTCTCAGCTTTCCAACAGTGAGTATATACTGTTAAGATCTGATGCTTAGCAAAAAAAACATTCGTTTTTACGAAGGGTGTTCGTTTAGTGAAGGGTGTTCCTATGTTGGAACGATGTTCCTTAAGGGGTTAAACAAAAATAGCAAACATCTCTTAACCTAACGTGAGGTCAGACTTGTGCTGGCTCTCTTACCTACAAACATTTCTTAAAGTCCTGCTGCTTCCTCTATCACAGCTGATCATTGTCAGATTGTTCACATGAAATAAAAGAAAAATGCTCAAAATATAATTTGCCATCAAAACAAAAAAGGCCCTAACACGAACTGGGGTTACAGACCAAAGCCACAGTTCTTAAAAGCATCTCAAGGTTGTCCCATTGTAACACCATAGATCATTTTAACCTGAAGTTGATTTGTGGAAATGCAGCCCAGTCTCAAAAGGATTAATGCTGCAAATGATAAAGGCCATGTCTTGTAGTAAACTGGTTTAATTCTAAACCACCTGAGGATATAATCCATTTAAATATCTCAACTAATGGCTCCATACAAAATGCTTAACAGTAAAGTCAAGTTAATGATAACAAGGACTATAATGGTGATTTTAACAAACACGTGTACATGGATGCAAAGAAAGTATAACAAAAGATCTTATCATTACACGATTGGTTCCGTTATCTAATAATTTAACAAAATCTAACAAAAAAAAATGTTTTAGGAGTGTCTCACATGAAACCAAAATTTGACACGTGCAGAAGCTTTGCAGCGCTAAAAAAAAAGACACAACTTTACCATCAGGGGACCTGTTGAACTGCTGTAAACTGCAAATAAAGGACAGACAGTGGCTGATATTGCTGTGTTGGAGCTGTTCCTGGAACATTATAATTATTGCAGCTCCACAGTCGTCAACATTTTGAAAGGGTTCAATATATTTTAACCTGAACCTTGTAATCCTAAACCTAACCAAGTCATTTTCTTTTGCCTAAACCAATATGCTCCCAACAGGATATAAACCCCTGTGTGTTGGGTAACAATCCTACCCTTAATCAGTCACAACAGCCTCCTGAAGCACTTTGTCGCTCTTACATGAATAGAAATGTTGGTCAACATTAATTATGAGGCAGTATTTTTTCTCCTCATATAAGATGCTGAGGACACGACCTGCTATCACATTACTGTTGTTTGGTCCTGTAACGCTGCTTTGTGGGTTGAAGGGGGACATTTCTCTTTTGTTTGATGAGTGAAGGATCTGTTTAGCTGTCAGACTGTGAACACCATCAGACTGACACACTCCTGTCCACCCCTGAGGCTAGTGATTTACATGAATCATGCCGCCATGTCTTTAAGATTAAAAATAGAAAAAACAGAACACATTTTTTTTAAGAGATAGATTTAAAAGAGAAAGCTGTTTTAATTTGTGTTGCATTTCCCATTACAATTTGATGTACTGTAATTGTTACAAGATCGTAGTTGTTGATCTGAGTCATATAACATACCTGATCTTTGAACTTCTGGAAACCACTTATTCATGGCACCTCAACCTGACTCACCAGGTGTTTATAAGAACTCTGAGTTTTTGTCTCTTCCAAGTCAGGGTACAAGTAGATTCACTACTACAGACCTTAAACTGATAGTGAGTTTGCAGGCAAGGTCGAAATAGCTCAGCTGTATCTTCACAACTATATTGTGTAATGCTGGCATCAAGATGGCAAAGTAGGCAACAAAATTCCTCTTGCTAAACTTAATCGTGTCCAAGTTGACTTTGCTTGAGGTTAATTGCAGGTAGCTGTTTCCGACACATCCAAGCCAAAAACTGTCTTCATCACACTGTGGCCTCTTCCAGTTCAGAACCCTCCCCTTTGGCCTTATTCATGCATCAGTGACCTTTCAGAAACATAAGAAAATGGTTGTAGACAGACCTGGAGGAAGTCCTAGTCATACTGAAAGTGTCAGTTGTGCCTCAGCGAACTCAACTTCCTTTCACGTTCAAGGTGCCATTTACTTTGGATCACTGTGGCTCAGGAGGTAGAGCAAGGGGTCCTGGTAGCCTCTGACATCAGTGTATGAATTTATGGATTAATATGGCAAGTGGCAAGCACTTTGAGTGGTCGTTATACCAGAAAGGTGCTACAGAAGTGCAAATCTATTTACTATATAATCAGAATCACTGAATTACAATTGATCCTGATGGGGACAAGTATTTGTACTAGTTTTTATAGCAACTAGCAGAGTTGTTCACACATTTCACTCAAAACATCAAATGTGAACTACATACAGGCAGTAGAGTCTAAACATGTTAAAGAGAAAGCAACGCATTTCCCCAAATATTGTTCGTATATCTTTAAAAGATCAAGTACTTTTTGAGTATTTGGTGTCATTATTTATTTAAAAGGCTATGGAAAAATTTACTGGACCAAAATGTATGCCATAATGTAGATTAATCAATTACACCTCAGCTACAATAACAACAAATTCAAAGCAAGAGCTCTCTCAAGGCCATGCTGTAATGATGGCAGCAAAGTTGTAAGAATATATACTATATACGTAACACACATATACAGTACAGTAGATATATAAGTCTGATTTTATAAGGCTGAGTGGAAGGGCTTCAGGGTATGTCAGCTCTGTGGTGTCTAACAGTGGGCAGGGAGATTGATTCATAATCCAAACTCTAGACAGGCTCCCGAGATCATAGACAGAAAATCAGTGAATTCTGCTTTGGGATTGACATCCATGCACTTGAACAACCACAAGCATTTAATCATTTTTAAGTACAGATTACCTTGTCCAATATGGGTCAGAGTCAGACAATGGGCTTTTTAAACCCCAAGGCGGAAAATCTCCAAATAGCATTAGGTACAAATCACCAGGCTGCATTAACATTTGAACTCCCTTTGATGCACCATATGTTTTATTTTGCTTTAGATTGTCATCACCTGGAGCCACACAAATATTACTGAATGTATGCTTTAAAATTCTTCATGTGTACAATATCGCCGTTTGGTTATGGCCAGGAAGAAATTGTTATGGCTAATAAACTATGGTTAAGTATGACATGGGTGCGGCAGTTAAACTTGGTTATGGTTAGGCCAGGATTGGAGATAAGGATCATGATTATGGATAAACAACTGGTGAATGAATTGCAAGTCTGTGACAGGACATCTGATGGAGCTGCTGCACGCTCATCCACCATCCCAACATCCACATCCTGTCTTTCCTCCCTGATTCATAACAGTACAACAGCTTCAGTCCATTTAACATAATTCATGGAAAATATTATATTGGAATATGACCCTCTCACATCTCATTCAATATTCAGCATTACTTCAGGCTGCAGCCAACAGAACACATGGCCAGTCATTTGTTTGTGACAACCTTGATATTTAATTTGGGACAATGGCATTGCTGGGTAGCTAGCTAGCTTTGTTGTTAAACATACCGTAAAATTATATTTACTATTTGTCAACCATCAGACCTTTTTCAACAGTGCCATGCCAGTGCTGGAGCAAGATGACCGATTCTTATTCAAGTGAAAGGCTCGTTTGCATGTTTTTAACTGATCAAAGTCATCTTGGGCAGCGTTTAAACAAGATGAAGCCTTGGCATTAAATGGCAAAATCCCTTACCCTGAAAAGGTAACAGGTCCTAGTTTGTTTGAGTTTGTGCCATTAGCGAACAGGTGAATGTTAAAGTAACTGACAGGTTTCAGAGTCTATGTGGCTAGGTAAGAGGTTGTTGTTGATGTTGTCATTTCCATGTAGCGATGGGGATTGTGATAGCGATGTTGTTGTTTGTGAAAAACTTGCATATTTTGATCGCAAAACACATTAAAAATACATTAATGTTCTTAATTTTTTTCTTTGGCAAGTCACCATGGCATTAGCAGGATAATACGTGACAAGGTGTCCATTATCAGGAATCAATAGACGTCAACCTACCTGCATGATGCACAACCAACACATGTAACAACCTACAAATGGCGTTTTCTAAGTGTCATGGGTTCATCCCATATTGTGACTCTCGCCATGTTACCAAAGTTCCATCGTTGGGTCAAGTTGTAACAACTGAGCAGACTTAATTTGCTGATCAAGCTCCACTGTCACCAGAGAACAGTTGAGGAAATCATTCTTACCTTTTACTATAGCACTGTACACCTTGGAAACACCTCTGTGTGTCTGGTGAACAATCTTCTGCACTACTATTGTATATATCTGTATTTAATTCTGTTCTTCAGATACACACACACACACACACACACACACACACACACACACATTCATAAAAAAAAACAGTTATGAGTTTCTCTCAGTCAAGCATTTAAGCTATAAACCAAGTGAGCACATTATAGACTACATTCCAAAAAAGCTCATCCTACTTCACCCCATTCAAACAGTACATAAATGTACAGAAAAAGCTGCTTGTGGAGGTCATGCCCACTTACCAGTCGTGATACTGACAGTGTAAACAGAGAGGAGAAGGCAGCAGAGAGTGAGAGGGCTAGTCATCCTGCCGAGTGCTGCTGCTCAGACCAGAGGATGCTCCATCTGTCATCAGAGCAGAGGACGATGGCAATGTTTGATCTCCCATCCTTCACACTGAGGTTTCCTCACTATACCACTCGGGTTTAGAGTCAGAGGATTAAAGCAGTTCTCTCTCTCTCTCTCTCTCTCTCTCTCTCTCTCTCTCTCTCTCTCTCTCTCTCTCTCTCTCTTTTTTTTAACATCACCCCACTTAATCCAAATAATAACATTTTACTTGACTTGAAATTGTTTTATGTTGTGGACATAACCCAGATGTAGAATATCCCATATTCTACAGTGGTTCAGGTTCAGGTTACTGAATTCTGATATATGAAGTCCTGAGGTGAAGAGATCACATTTTTAAATTAAGGCTTTTAATTGCTACGGAGACAAGAAAAACTTCACATCTTTTGTATCTTTTTAGTAATCACCACCTTAACTGTCGATTCATACAGCATGCCAGTGCTGCGTATCTAAAAGAGGCATGGCCATACAGATCATGACGGTGAGATCTGTGTGTTTCCTTCAACGTGTTTCCCCTGTCGTCCACCTGTTAATCTAAACATGTATCCGCCAAATGTTTATAATCATATGGATGCTGTTACAATGTGTTGTGAATGAGATCCTGACCCACCATGCATTGTGTAAAGTGACAAAGTTATGTTTCTTTCGTCACATAATTGTTGCCATTAAACTGCTGTTTTTCAGGCAAAAATGTGACGAAGAGTCGGCCGGACAGACAGGATGATAATATTCCATTCCACGAGTGAAGGATCAGTTTAGTTGTCAGACTGTGAACACCATCAGAGGGGAGTAACATGCTGATGAAGGCTCTCATTCATCCAGGTCATGGTAATTCTAAGTACTGTATGGTAGGCAACTGGACTTATGTCAATTTCTCAAAGATGTTTCCGTTTCCTAAATTTATTTCACCTCTGCTGCTTCAGTTCTGAACTGACACCTGCCTATTTTGTTTACATCTGCTTCCCCATGAGATCATGTGAGAAGAATCATTGATCCCTCTTAAGGTATAACTTTATCTGTGGTGTGTGAAGTGTCATTTTGTTTTCAAATCATGTAGTGTGTGCATTTTTACGATTAGAGAGTATGTTTGCCCTTATGTGTGACACAACCCAATTAAAAATTGTTCAGTAGGCCCAAGATAAAGCTTTTAAAAAATTCAGTTGAATTTACTATTTGATAGAAATGTGTCCATCATAGTTGAATTACAACAAAGTGGCAGTGGTTCAGGTTCAGGTTACTTTATTTGTACACGTAAATAGATTTTGAAGAAAGAAGAAAAAAAAAGGCATCTATCTTGGCATTGCAACGTGCATCTTGGAATATCTGGCAGACATTTCCGCTTGGACAAGAGAGCATCACCCTAAGCTCAACCTTAGTAAAAATGAACTCCTCTTCATCCCAGGGAAAGACTGCCCTCACATGGACCTGTTGAGGACATCACAGTATCACCTTCATCGACTGCCAGGAACCTGGGGGTAATCCTCGACGACGGACTATCCTGCACCCCCAACATCACTGCTGTGGCCCAATCCTGCAGATTTGCCCTCTACAACATTGGCAGGATCCTGTCTTTCCTCACAAAGGACGCAATGCAACTCCTGGTCCAAGCACTGGTCATCTCCTGCCTGGACTACTACAACTCGCTCTTGGCTGGACTACCAGCCTCCACGACTGAACTGTTGCAGCGTATCCAGAACGCTGCAGCAAACCTCGATTTCAATCTACACAAATTCTCATGTGACCCCCTCCTCCATCATCTCCACTGGCTTCCTGTTCGTCCAATACAAGACAATGGTGATCGCATTCAAGGCTGTAAACAGAAATACACCCGTCTACCTCCAAACACTGATCAGACCACACGCCCCAGCGCAAGCACTTCACTCCACTACATCAGCTGGCGGGCTGGTACTGCCCATAAATACTCTTCAAACCTTTTCACATCATGGATTCCTAAACTGATACAAATTACAACAGAGACCTGTATTTCATAAGACATACCCCAGGGTCTCCCAATTGATAGGATGCTTGTAGATGTTTTATCAAAGTGTATGACACATATCACCAGAATAGTCATACATTCTGTCACTGTGTTACTTTTGGATGAAATGATACTCTCCCCCAAAAACCCCCTCAAGGACCGCAGCAGGGTTCCTGGACCACACTTGTACAACTGTCTTTCTGTGGAATGCAGTGCAATGGAGCATTTAAAACATACAGACTAGACTGTGCTCAGTAAATAATAATTTAACAATAATAAATAAATACAAATTTCCATTATATCTAGTTAAGTACAGATTTGTGTTTGTACTTCTCACAAGTGTCCACCAGATGGTGCTGTTGGTATCATACTATCAATACACCTCACCCATATTACATCTTTAAATGTATATATTGACTGCATTTGCATGAACATTTGTATCAATATGTGACTGACATATGTATGTAAGAGGCAGAATGACATACAGCTTATGGCCCCCTATATATTAATAATTGATTAATGAAATCAATTACTGATATATATATATATATGTCTGTTTATATATGTTTATATATATATAAACATATATAAACAGGGATAAAATAACAGGAAATAGGTAATAAAGAAATTGTGTGTATGCATGTTGATGATGAAGCACAAATTATTTTATCCGTCAGATTCAGAAAAAACTGGAGTTGCAAGGGCTTCACAGATTCGCTATATGTACTTTTACATACTTTTACACAAGTTATGTATTTGATATTAGTCTCTCCACACACAAACTGTAGGTCATATTTTATTCTATATATGACATATCACAACACTATATCACAAGCTATATAGTGAAACCTCAGATGGACACTAAGACGACTATCTACTATGAAATGAAATAGTCCGTGTCCCATCAATGAGTGGTATTTGATCATAAGGCATATTTACAGATTTACACAGCCCATTCTGTAGACATTAATTTGTTTTAGTTTTATAAATTTGTTTGATTTTATAAAGCATTCCATCAAAGTAAAAATGATGTCTCCAACTTTTGTTGTGACCTTGTGAGTCAGGTCATGACAGCTGGTTTGCAGGCCCCTCTTTGGATTTCCCTGCTGTTGTTTCTACACCGGCTGGTGAAAGTGTTCCATGTCTGCCAGCATCTGTACTGTTGTCTACGATGAGGCATTTATGTATTGTATTGAGGTTAACCACACAGACACAAAAGTAGATACATTCTTGTGCAACATAGTGACTCACAGAATTGTAAGTAGTTTTCTGAACCAACATCAAAGTATGTGTCATCAGTGATATTTGGCAAGTTGGACTTCACATGTTGTATACATTAGTTTCACATATTTTTATACATGTTTTATACATTCTCATTAGTTCTCATGAGGTAAGCCGTCCTGAGATTGTCCACAGACTGAGATGGTAAAAATTCAAATCAGTTCACTTTAAAGCCACCATGTTAACATTTGGAAGAATATATGACCGACAACAAACAAAGAAAGGAACTTTGAATGAGATGTCTCCTCTGTGCCACCACTGAAGAGGTTTTTGTTTGCGTCACCCTTCAGCAGGACCTCCACTGGGTAATGGTCACTAACCTCAAGCGCCTGAATAAAAAACACAAACAAAACAGCTTACTAACATCAGCACACTTCTATAGGACACAGTTTTAGGCTTTACATGGGTTGTTCGCTTTTTTTTTTTAACTGCTTTAGTTAAGCCTATCAAATAGCTTCACATTTCACAAGACACGCAGCCTGTTACCTGCTCCTCTGTGAGTCGGTATTCCATTTGGAAGTTAAATGGTTTGGCTGAGAAGGGCACAACTGCTCTGGCAAACCTTTCCCCATGAACCACGATCCTGGTGTAAAACACACAAGGGACAGTCCAAAATACATACTTGATACAAACACTGATGTTTTCTCATTTGAAATAAGATGGCATGTTAAAGAAACTTGGTCCCTACAGTATTTAACACAGCGTAATTTTAGTTGGGTTTCCATGACCAGATGCTTCGCTACTAGACAACAATAAACTGCAGCAATATCTCACAAGGAGGTCATCTTTGGTTATTAGAGGAAACCACACCCATCTGCAAATGCAGCCATCATTTGATCTCAACTACTCACCTGTTTCATGACTTCATCTTGCAGGGTTATGATACTATTGCAGTGACAGAATCTGTCCACATACATATGAACAGCTACCAAAGTACTCAACACTTCAGACACAGAAGCAGACAGGCTGGTACATAAGCTCACACTTTTTGAAGGAAACAAACATCTTGTTGTTTTGATTTAATGCTGAATTCACAAGAAGGCATCCTCCACCTCACTTAAAAACTCTCACAGTCAAATGATTTATAAGGGAGTCTGGGGATATTGCAGTTACTAGTTGGATACTTAGTTAAAACAGATGCTGTGTTACCCAATCATCTGCTAGTATGCTTCTTTGGGGTGTTCACACCTGCATTTAGAGCTGTCTACCTTATCTGATAACTCACAGACTCACATTAGGCTCACAAAACATTACAAGCAGAGGCTTGAGTGGTGTAGGGTCCAACTAGATCTATGGATCTAGAGCCACTTTGTGGTGGGACCTATGGAGTGTGAATTCACCTGTCATAGGTGCAGGACGTGGAGGATCGCACAGTAGTGTCAACCTTATCTGGAATCAGCCAGAAGAGGCTCCTCTCTGTAATCAGGCGAACGTTCTTCCTGTTCTTCTTAGCAAGGTAGCCGCAGTCAGCGTTGAAGTCCCCCAGAAGCATCACATCCTGCTCTTATACAAACATTCACAGCAAAATTGATGGTAGAACTACAAAATGGTATCAACTTTGAGACTGGGTCATTATGAATGTGTCCTGCAGTTTTAATTAGCACCAACAAACCTTACCTCAGTTTTCCACATCTTCTTCACATGTTGTAATACATCATACAAGGCATCTAGTTCCTTAGTTGTGTTGGTCGGAGTGGTATGCTGAGGTATGAGGACAAACTCCTTTATAGCTGAAGATATAGATGGGGTTTGGAGGGAGGGAGGGCGCAAGGAAAGGTGTTTATATGCCACACATCACCATGCTATTCCTCATCTTAAATGGGAATCCTGAGTGTCAGAGAACTGACCTGTCTTGGGGGCTGTGAAGCGGACAACAAAAGGCTCTCTGGAGAAAGCATCAACATCTCCGGGTTGATCATCTGGGTACTGATACTTGCCAGTGACTTTGACTGTACCTGTCCTGTACACAATCAGACAAACAAATTACAGCCTGTATTCAAGATGGCTTAACTTTGGTTCATCCAGCAGTGTGGACACACTGTTTAGCTCACCTGTAAACAAATACATACTGCTCCTGGTATGATTCAGACCTGCCCAGTCTCTCACTGGCCACAGCGTCATACACATGGTCAGTGTCATACCTGAATGTCGAAGAGAGACAGACAGAAAAGTTGACACAACTGTTAATTCTGTTATTCTGATCTTCAGAACATCACTGTTTCTGACTTGTGTTATGATTCAGATTTAGTGCGATACCAAATATTTTATTTCCTGTCACCTCAGTTTGGATTTGGGTGGGTATGTTTGCTCTGAGTGGTGCATCACTCTGTTGCTTCTGATAATGGTCACAGTGTCAGATATGAGAAACGCTGATTTGAACTAACTGTTTGGAAGAACAATGTATGAGTCCACTCTTGATTAAAAGCTGTTTTCACTGTCCTTTGTCTCTGTCTTTGGCTGTTGTCTCTCGTTTCATCTCTCATCTGTGTGTGAATATCTGTCTGACTTTAATCACAGTGCTCAACACAATGATTCATGATTAACAATGTATGCAATTGTTCTGTGAGTTTACAGGTTCACTAGTGCTGTAAAGGTTAGAAAAGAGAAATGCTCTTGCAAAATGTAATAATTTTCAAAAATGTATCAGTTATAGTTCCAATTCTGGATAGGATGCTATCTGGGTTTGGTCCATCTATGAGTGATCTTGGGGAGAGTCACCTGTTAAGGCGTTCAAGCAGCCGTGGTAAAGCTCTTTGTTGACTGTCTCGCACTTCCTGGAGCAAACTCACATCACAGCGAGCGATGATCTGGAAGATATATTACAGCAATTAAAAAGTTATTTGCATCGTAACACAAAAGTAAATGTTGCATTTTGGCCAGGAGGATAAAGCAGATGAAATTGCAGACGGACTGAGGTTTTGTTGTTGGTGATGTGTATTGAGCAAGGTGACGTTGTTCACTGAGCACTTTGACACAAAAATATCTGATACAACAAACTTGCAAGTTTGAACTGACAGACTTCATATGTGTGATTCATGGGTCAATTCAGACAGGATAAAAGTATTTGTTGTTTCAGGTCCTGCATAGCATTCATTTACAAAACCTAGCCTTGGCAGGTTGTATACAGGTATTAGTGATACAAGTGTTAGATGTGGCTCGTCACTGGCTGATCATACCCGTATGTTCTTTTTCTTGTCTAAAACATACTTCTTGTCTTATTTCTTCAACACATTGCCCAAAGCCCTTTATATAATCCTAGCCCCTTGATAGCTATCTTCGGGGCATCCCTTACACCAGCCTGCCTCATTCATTAAGCATTAATGACACATTAACTTGCTTTTGCTTCAGTCGTTGCCCGTAGATGTATTCTCTTACACTAGAAAAGCCCAAATCCACCTTCCGTCACAGCTTGGTTAACTGAGTTAACATCCCGTCTGTCATTAGAAAATACCAAACATTCCCATAGAGGTTCAACTGCCAGTTTCTACAAAACATGGCAGCCTATCCTCTCCTCAATAGTCTTCTCTGGACCCATCTGATTCTTAATGCATCTATTTTTTGACATAAGCATCTTGAACATTCTTCCTATTGCATTTTCCTCCCTGTATTTTTATCTTTTATTCATTTTTGGTATGTTGTGTTCTTATCTCCTTCTGAGAGTTTGGAGTAGCAGGTGAGGGGTTGGAGTAAGGTACTTGTTCTGTGTTTCTGTTTTAACACACCAAAGAGGCCTGGGGAGGAAAAAGGTGTTGGAACACTTTGGATATATTTTGATACTTGCTCAAAACTGGTTTCATTGAGAGATTTTTTTTCTGTTTGGTAGTAGTATCCTTGGGCAAGATCCTGAACTCCAACTAGCTCCCTACCAAGCAAGTTAAGAGGCTGCAAATGCGCAGCACAGTGAATGGTAAAAACATGGATGACTTTTTGGCAATGTACATTACATAATATATATTGTATCAATACCTTTGGCGACTTCTTCTTCTTTTGTTTTTCACAGCTTCCTGCTACGGATTTATGCCATGGACTACCGGGTCAATGCCCGGCAACTGTGGTGCATGCACAGGATGCCGAGGCCATTTCAGATTTGACTAAGGCCTATACATGAAAGAGTAAATTGACTTCCAACTGCATTACATGGCCGTTAAAAGTTTAATTGGACCTTAAAAGCTTTTAAATCGGACTAACACAATAGTCTCTGTCCCTTTTACTTGTTATTGTCATATTTGTCTTCATACAGGTACCCAGAGAGTATTTTGTGCAAATAGGGCTGCACAATATTGGGAAAAAATTATTTGAAATGAATGTTTTTTTCTGCAATATATATTGCAATATAAAGAAATATAGAATGATAAAATAAATAAAATAGACTAATCAAATCATGTCATGCCAAACTATGCAGCAAATAGCAAGCAGCAATGAAATTCAACGCTAAAACACATCAGAAGCAAGAACAAAAGACCACAACTCAGTTCAATATAAGTTGCTTTACCTTCCATCCCTCAACAGTTTGGTTCTAATCCAGTTCACACACACAAAAGCTAAATCCATCCATCTTTGTCTTACCCTGGTAAGAGTAAACATGACACTGCTCTTCTGGGACTTGGAATCCCCAAAGCTTTGGACGTTGAAAGCACAGATTCTAAAATCTGAGGAGCCTGCAACATCACACACACCCGTGAGGAAGGGAAGTAGGAGGAGGGTGAAGGACCTCATGGCACAGAGCTGGGACAGTGACCTTATGTGTGGAGACAAAGACAGATCAAATTTGATTGACTGACATCTACAGTTTTTGTGCACAAGAACCACAGAAGCAATAGTAACTGTAACTGATGATCACTAGCCCTTTTCACACAGAGATGCTGCAGAAATGTGACAATGTGAAGAGTCAGTAGGACAGACAGGAGGACAGAAACTTCTCTGTGTATATCTGCAGTATTTTCTTCCTTAGATAAGTATAAGTAGTAGTAGTTACAGTTACTACGTTACTGTTACTGTTTATGTTGTTGAGTGAAGGACCTGTGTTGTTATCAGACTGACAAGGCCCTACTCCGCGCCGCCGGCTTATCTGGTTGGAATACAAGTTGTTGTGTATGATCTGGGTTGTCTTAATACATCGCAACAGATTATATTGATAATTCAGCAGACAAACTGATAAAAATTCCTTTCCAATATATCACAACAGTACTGGCAAATTTGCACAGTTGCACACTGTGTTACCTGTTATGGCCCTTAGCCCATGGCTGTGTCCTGTGTGTAGTGGGTGTGTCTGTGTGTTTGGGATTGGGAGCACCTGGGCCTGGCTCTGCAGCTGATTTAAGCCGGCTGGTTTAAGTCCTCTCTCTCTCTTTCCTCAGGATCGACACCCTGCTGCTGCTGCTGCTGCTGCTGTTTTGTTTGTTCTGTTCTTTTCTGCACCGGACAACATGCACCTCACATTTGACACCACATACAAGCACCCTCTTACACTACTGATATACACTTCCACACTCCATGGTACATTTAATTTGTGGTTATAATCAATAAACATAACTCTTTTGTTTTCATCCCGCATCAATTATCCATATTTTGTTGCGGCCTCGGAGCCAGTCGTACATTACGTTGAACACACTCATGTAGCTGCCATAACAATATAAGTGCACTCTTGCACTTAACTGGATACACTGAAACAGTGGAACAACATGAAAATAAAGTCCATTGGGTGTTATCTTGTGTCATTGAACTTATTTTGACTGGTTTTTCATAAATGCACACGTATCCTCAGTGTTCCTGAACACACTGTAAACATCATATGAATATAAAGTTACTTTTAAAAGTAACATTACCCAACACTGACTTTAAAGGATCCCTGATCGGTTCAATATGTGCTAACTCTGTTTGTCCATTTCCTCTGACAATTGTGGGATTTTATATGGTGGGAAAAAAGAAAGAAATCATAGTTTGCGTTAAAATAGATTTGTTTTGCAAAGGTAGCAAACCCTTGTCTTCCATGGAAAGGTGTGACCTATCCATCTCTCCCCAGCCACCGCCTGTGCTTTGCTTAATGGTACCTACATATTTATGTATGTAAGTTAACTTATGTAATTATGTAATACCATGATCTGTTCACGACACAAGCTTATACCAAAATTAAGGAATAGGTTGATCACAAGCAGAACTAAAAAAACATATAGGGTTTTGAACATTTCCAATCCTGGTACCTGGAATTTGGTTCCCAACGATCGAGTCATATTCCTATGGTGTAACAGTGTATATCACATGTGAGTCAGTCTTTCTGAGTTTTATTTCATCATTGCTATACTGCATATGAGAGTAGTAAATAAAATAACTGTTGAATTAAACTGCTACATTTAGTTGTTGATAAAAGACGTTTTACCTCTCATACAAGAGGCTTCCTTAGTTCTTACTAACTGAAGGAGAGTTGGCAGGCTTTTAAACTATATGTGGGAGTGTCCTTACAGAGTTGTTAAGGACATGTGTGAGCTCTGAGTTTCAGAGTTGTTAGGGCCACTTGTGGGTCATTGACTCAACCAGCCTTCAGGTGGGCTGCTAAGGCTGGGTGAGCCCCGGTGTGAATGGTTGTTAAGTTGTCTGGCGAGGGAACTAAGTACTGTACTAGCTGGGGGTGATAGGTAATGTCTTAGGCCACCTCCTCTGTCCAAAATAACCTACTGTTGACTTTTGGTATCAAACTGGACACGAACAGCTGTCTCCTGAGCTATATTGACTTTTCACTCTTTATACCACTTTTGTTCACTTCCTCATTTGTAGACATGCTGCTTCCAAAGTCGAACTACACCGTTGTGTGTCTGGGACAGGCTACATGAACCCAACCAAAGTTATTATCTTCCTCAACCAAGGAGTTTTGGTGCCTCTGATACATATATTATCAAAACTTAACCAAACAGCGACTGATTTGCAATTCTTTACCTTCTATTTGTGGCCCAAACAGATAGACTTGTTTAAGTGAACAGTAACATTTCTTTCTAACAAATCAATATAACATAGTCCAGAATGTGTGTGTGTGTGTGTGTGTGTGTGTGTGTGAGTGAGTGTATTTGTGTATGTGAATCCTATCTACATGATCTTCTTGAAGAGTTACTGAGTCAGCAGTCACAGTGGAACTTCCTGTTTGCTTTGCTGTTTCCCCAAGATGAGTTTGGTCTTGGTTGGGTTTAGCTAATACCTCATGCTAATGTTTCGTACTTGTTGTTAAATTTGTCATTTTTGTGGAGTACAATTGTCAAATAACTGCTTTCTTGTTGGCAGATGATAAAAAAGGAACTCTTGTCTATCTGTTAGATATGGTGCAATGGCCAGGAGGTTAGAGATCAAAAATACCAGCTCCTCTAAAAAGCAAACATAGCTTAACAGAAACTTACAAACAAAAAGGTCCTCTAACTTGAACTATTCACTTAAAGCAAAGCCTAATCCAGATGTTAAAGTTTTTCAGTTGTGGTCACTCAAAGTGTGTATCAATTATTTTGATAAAGAACTGATCCTATCTAATACAATCATTTGAAATTAATGTGTGTCATTGTTTTACTGTAATAGCCTTCTTTCGCATGTGCACACACACACACACACACACACACACACACACACACAGATAAAAACACATGACATAAGATATGACTGGTCAGTCACACACAAAGTTTCTTTCTCATTCAGGGTTCCCAGGAACACAGGCAGCTGTGGCAGATCAAGAGGCAGCAGCTCTGTTAAATTACTTCAGGCTCAGGGACAAAACAGCCATGATGTCATGGTTCATAACATGGACTACTTCCGTCAGCCTGCCTGTCATTTATTCCTGTCAAACACAACCCCCCCCCCCCCAAACACACACACACACACACACACACACACACACACACACACACATGAGGAAGAATAAAGGGAAGGTTGAGTGAAAGGTGGAGTAGCAGCAGTTTACCAGATTGTTGTCTCGGTGTGGCAGCGGGGTTTCCTGCTTGCTTTCTCTCTACTGAAACTTGAAGCTCCAGTATGTTTCCTGGAGGTGGGACTTGTTGACAAGTGGAGCTTCGGGATATAACTTGATCTTGATCCTAGTTTAAAAAGTCACTAAAGGCATGTTGTTACTTGTCTACCAAAGGCAAAATACAAGAAGGCAGGTTTCATTTGTCGGCTAAGGCTGTAAACACAGCAGTCAAAGTTGGCCCCTCCTCTCGACTCAACAACATACAGACAGAGAGACACTGCCTGTGTTCCCATTTTAATGGGTGACAGGTTATTCTTTGTCTACAAACAGTTTTTTGCAAAGGAAAATCTCACTCATTCTGCCTGTAATTCAAATTTGGCATGCCAATAAAAAGGAAACCATAAGAATAACTGTGAGAGATAACACTAGGTGAGTGCAGATGTCAACATTCATGTAAAGTCAGTCATTGGTATCATTAGCGTAGGCTGTCATGTGACAATAAGACAGACTACTTATGAGGCTTCATAATCTTACTATCACATCAAACAGTTTAATGATGAAACTAATTACAAATGCACTCTTAAATACTTATGGCTATATTAAAGTCCATTTAGCAATAATTCACTCAAACCTTTTTGTTACGTCATAAAATAGTTCTGAAAAGTCTCAAGTTGTGTTTTTACAAAACTTTTTTTTCATTATTTGTAGGCTGTCCAGCGCGAGATTGGTCCTCCAAAGACTATCCCTGTGCTACCAGTCTTCAAGATGAACATTTAAATTTAAAACTACTTTCCTAACTTTGCAGATTACAGTCTTGTGTCCTATGTGAAGTCTGCTATGTTTCTGTGTTTTATCATTGTTCATCAGTTTTTAAATAAACAAAACTGAAAGCAGTCTAGTGATGTGTTGGTCTCGAACAAAACAGCTCACAGAGCCGGTTCTCCACAGCTACGATCGGAGCAGGAGACGGATTCACTTCTTCTTCCGCTCTCATTTTTTTTCAGTTTAAGCCGCACGTGATTGGTCAACTACATCACGTGCGTCTGTGTGTGTCCAAGCTGAGCGGGGGGGGATGGGAGGGGAGGGGCGGGGCTTACAGACACTGTACAGAAAGAGAGAGAGAAAGAGAGAGAGAGAGAGAGAGAGAGAGAGAGAGAGCAGCTGCTACAGGGACAATACGATGGAAAAGTGTGAACATGAGTGACTGCAGGAAACCAGTCAAATTTGAATTTTAATGACATTGATTTCAAAGGCAGAGTATAGAGTGTGCAAGGATGAGAATCTCATATAGAGCAGGCTCTACAAATAACCTGCACATTAGAACTGTACATCCTTCAGCAGTTGGAAAAAAAGACAAGCAAGTGAACCTGCTGCTAATGAAAGTGCCAGTTTATCTAGTGCAACTACTGCTGCTGCGTCAGTGTCTACCTCCTGTACACCACCACAACCACCTGGACCTCCTACTCAGAGCTCTATGAAACAATCTGTGCAAAAGGCTATGACCCCAGTAAGACAGAACACAACACATGAGGAATTGGCTAAAATGGTTGCACGTGATTTCCAACCATTTTCAGTTGTGGATGACAGAGGATTTAGAAGCTTTCCTCATCGTCTTAATGCAATGTATGTAATTCCAAGACGGAAGACTCTCTCCCACCAAATAATCCCAGTACTATATGACAGAATGTGCTTCCCTGCAAGAGAGAGTTAAAAAAGCCCCAGCAATTTTGCCTGACTACTGACTGCTTGTCAGTCTGTATACTCGATGTAAGGCAACCTTGAATGCCATGAAAGGCGCCATCAAATAAAATGTGTTATTATTATTATTATCATTATTATTATTATTATTGTTATTATTTGCTGGACATCCCTCACCACCACATCCTTCATGTTAGTTATTTGCCACTTCGTTGAAAATTACAAAATTGTGTCCTGTCTTTCGTATTTCACTGTAAATAGTTAAACCATTATAGATATTATACATACAATCAGAGATTGTACCTTTTTGTCAAACTGAGATGTTTTTTTTTTGTAGAACTCAATTAAATGTTGAGTATAATAAGACATATAAATAATAAACATTTTATATAATGTATGTTTTTTACATTAGTAATTTATTTTACATCTAATTTTACATTATTCTTGGTAATAATTTAGATTAGGCAACAACAAAATCTGAGGAGACATTGGGAGCCGGGAGGGTTAGCCAGCTCTTTTTAGTGAGAACGGCTTTCTTGGAAGAGCCGAGTTCCCATCACTAACACAGTCCTTCCAAACCCAAAGATAAGATGTGAAGCAGGTATAATGGTGCATTGAAGTTGTGTCTGAATAATCTCAACAATTCTTTATCAATTCACGAACTCCATATCAATTTTTCGCTTACATACAATTTGTCATGTGGTTTTAGGTCGTAACCCTTGCTGTCCACGTCAGTTGGCAAAACGGTTTATTGGTATGAACCACGAGAGCAAGTCAGGTAAATGAAAACAAGTGGTTCATTGAATGTACTGTTGCAGCAAGTCTGGGACAAAAATAACTTTTTAATTTTCAAACAAACATCCACATGTTATTTAAACGGTCTGAGTAATAAGATATGACACAACCGTGTGGCATCCATCTTGTTTCCACCTTTGTTCTTGATGAGCACACCGAAGTCGTTGGGACGACTTCCAAAAACAGGCAATACGGGAAATTCCACGTGTACTTGAATGCAGCGTAAGATATGCGCTTCGTCACATTTCATCACACTTCTGGTTGGCATTCAGAATAAAAGTGTGTAATTCTAATTCTTCAAATATTTTATTGATCTAACTACAGGGTAGGGGTGCAGGTTGGCATTTACTCACGAAATGATCACACAGTTGAGGAAGTGATTCCAGAAAATGATGAACGTGTTATGCCATACTTCCTTTGTCATCTAGTGGGTGCGAACAAGGAGCCAGCTAAATTTCATAATTGATTGATAATGAACAGCATGTAGGTCGTTATGCACCTTTTCACCCTTGCACAGCATCGCAGTGACTTTGACATCTCTAAAGAACAAGCAGGGTCATGATATTTGAGCATTAACAACAAACGAAGGGATTGTACAAATGACATGTTACTGTTCACTGCATGGGATTTAAATTTATTTATTTATTTTTAAATCTTTTTTGAATAATTTTCAAACTCTACTAAATTGTGTGTGGATAGTGTAAGGCACTCTGCATAGTGCGCTGTGCAAGATATTCAGTTTTATTTGTTTGGGTGACGCTTTTATTCTGAAGGGCACGGCCCGTTGGCCCTGTTGGTTGGCGAGGAAGTGACAACACCCAGAAAACACACTGAAGGTGGATTCTCTCCTGAGGAGTTGGCAACCGTGGATACTCATGTTTGATGGAGGTATGAGCAGCAACGCAGAACCGTTTGTCACTGAACTCCGGCTGCTCCTGACAGGGACGCTTTGCTTTGCTTTGGCTCGTTTCTAGCATGTCCAAATCGTTACTTGTGGCACGAGCCCCAGGTGTTGAGGAGAAGGTGAGGATGACGTTAGCTAACGTTACCAGCACGAACTGTGTGTAAAGAGCGAGGACTCCTGTATTCTGTTCTTGATAGAAACATAGGGAGCCGAAGCTGCTTTTGTCAATCATATTTTGCCTTTATGCCAGAGAGTTCCGTGGCAGTTTTGTGTTTTATGGCTTTAAGGGCTGTGATAGAAGAAACTCAGGAAATACATTCAACGTAGTTGTCACTTTCACTTTTATTTAGCCTGCATACGTGTGTCCAAACTAGAACTAGTAAAACTAGTTTCCTGATTATCACTAAATCCACAGTTGTTGTAACAATTCGCTGGTTGGATACAATTCATTTAAAATAGTGACATTGATTTATTTTGCTCTCGGGAGTCACGGGGAATTCAACTAGTTCGTAACATCTGAATATCTCTTTTATACATTCCTCTGTACGTGAGTACTGTATGTGAGACAGGACATGAGTCAGATATTTTTCTAACGGTTTTGTTTGGGATTTGGACTTCATTGTAGTTTCAGCTGGGAAATGTAAAAACAGCAAGTTCACTAGTTGGTCTTCTAAATATACAAAATAAACGACATCAAAAATATTTTTATTTCTGTTTTTCATACGAAACAGAAAAATCTGATTCAATCTCATCTAATCGGTACACCATCTAAATCTCTTTTACCAAACTAAGATTATCTTAATTGCCTAAATTTTCATGTAGTTTGAAAGGATTATTCAGTTTATTATGACATGAAAGAAGCCAGAGCTGCTGTTGAACACACAGCAGAGTGTGCTGTCAGAGCACGGCCGGCTCTTGACATTTTGGTGAATGAGGAGTCTGCCACTAATAGAAATCAAATAAATGATTTTGTTTGATAGTTGAATCTAAAAATGAACCAACACATATGATTATATAGGGATAAAAACCAAGCAGACCCCGTTCTTAGCATGTGTCCCAGTCAGAGAGCACTATATTATGAATATATATATATATATATATATAAAACACTATTTAAACACAGTAGCACTTTTCACACAGAAATGCTGCATTATCTCCACAGTGGAGGTTCGGCACTTCTCTGTCTTTGTTTTTTCAAACCGAGCCAAGCAATTCTGGTGTTAAGCCGCACCAGTCCCTCCTGTTAATCTAAACATGCACTGGCTGATCATATGGATGCAGTTATAATGTGTCACTTGCGGGGAGGGATGCTGTTTTCTGTGGGAAAGTTAACAGAAGTCTTGGGTCCGTAGGGCTGACCATCGCTGTGATTTTTTTTAAGACAGCAACTACAATATTACAATAGTGGAAGGAGACAAACACATGGTGACTTAAAGTTTTCTGCTGGGGACAAACGCTGTTTTTCGAGCAGAAATATGCCAGTAGGATGGACACCTCTCCAAGTATAACTGCAGTATTTTTTTCCTCATATTTGCTGCCAAAGACACTACCAGTTTCGTAAGTGTTGTTTGGTCATGTAACATTCCTTTGTAGGACATTTCTCTTTATTTTTTTGAGTGAAGGATCACTTTATTTATCAGACTGTGAACACCATAAGCCCGACACGCCGCCACCTTGTCCATTCACACAGGTATGGTTCACCTCTGCTGCAGAGGATCAGAGCCGCAGCGAAATTTCACCCCTCGCTTTACCTGAAACTTTAACACAGAGGAGGCTGTGGAGAACTGGTGCAGGATTACCGCACTCAAAGGGTGGTGTGAATGGGGCTAGTGTCAAATTTGTTATCAATTGATGGTTTCTATAATATCTGGTATTAGGAGGTGCTGCAGTCCCTTTTTAAAAAATGGAAATGGAAAATGACTTGCTTAAAGCACTTTTTCACTTTGTGACTTTTTCCATTTTAAATAAAATATTGTGTTTTCAGGTAAACTGTAAAAAATATGTTGCCGATTCAAGTGATGCTCTTGAATTTCTTGAAGCACCAGTGCTACAACTGGGAGAACTGTCTGGAGCCCTGTAGACCTTTTTATGGATATGTTCTTTATGTGTTCACAGGGAAATAAACAGAGCATGGATTTCCTTGAAAGTCTGGAAATCTACATCCCAGTGAAAGCTGAGGTGAAAAACATCTGTCTGTGGAGTTTACCTAATTCGGTGCTCAGACGAATGGGTCTCCCATTGTGTGACACTGAGGGCTCCAGGAAGCTTGCAGAATCACCAAAAGGCATATGGATTTGTCCAGTAGTCCTACGAAAGAAAGGCCAGAGACTGACCTCTGCAGGAAACAGCATGGCAGAAAACATGTCATCACTAATGGGTAAAGCGTTTCGGGGTGGAACAGGTCCCTTCCGAATGTCTTTTGTCTCCTCCAACCATGCAGCTTACAACATACTGCAGGACGTTATGCCTAAAGGGCAGGTCTCTGAACACATGTCTCGCAGCTCCAAGTTACATCCCGGCTCCGCACCGCAGACCTACCAAGACGCCATCGTCATCTACCATGGACGCATTTACCTGTCCATAAGGAAGCCCAGTCGAAGCCAGCATAAACAGGAGACACATGAACACAAGCCAGCTTCCCAGTTTTCAGTTCTTTCAACACCAGACGTGTCATCTAAAAGCCAGACCAAGGTAACATGACATTTCAGTTGGCGAATACATTCAAGTCTCAGCAACAATACGTAAACCTGGGAAAAACATGGCAGGTCTTTTGACAGGTATAGATGGCAAAATTGGAGTTGAAGTAATATACTGCAATAATCTGCAGCCATGAGATCAGCTCTGAGAGGCTGCACAGTGGTGCTTTGTTAGAATGCTATAATGCTTACAATGATACTGTTAACATGCTGATGCTTAGCAGGAAATGTTAGCAATGTTCACCATCTTAGTTAGCATGCTAAATGTGTTCACTAAAATATTGGAGTATAAGAAATTAACTTGATGGTGAGTGGGAAGTCAGAAGAAATGATACTAAAGCCTAATGGATATAAAGCCCCATTCTGACAGTGGAGTGAGTTAAGTAGTAGGTGTAAAGTTTGAGTCTTCCTCTTTTAGAAAGCTTTTGCGCTCAGTAACATGTGTCCGTGACATCTTTATCCTCCTGCAGCGACAGTACCCCAAGGCTTCTCTTGACCCTGCAGACAAACACCTAAAAAGGACAAGATTGAATGTCATTGTGCCCCAAATCTCCTCGAATCAGCCAGAGGATCTTCCCATACAAGTAGATGATCACTCCACCACATATAAGGTGTGTATAATAATGCCATATATAGCTAAATATAACTAGTTGTGTTGTGAGGGGACAGACAGCAGCTGAAGTAATGCAGAGTACTAATTGCAAATAAATAATATCTTTATTTAAAGCCATATGTGAATCAAGTGAATCACAATTTAATTTCCAAGCGTAGGCTTCCCTATAACTGCATTTACATACATGTCTGAACTGATTACACTATGAACTGGAAAGACAGATATTTGCCTTTATCACGGTAGTGATGCACGCATTACAGGTATATCCATTGCCACCAAGGAAAATCTATGTATTGAGAGGTCAATGTCCTAAAACTAAACCTTGTTATAACTAATATCAGATTGGTGGGTAAAATAAAACCTGTTATTAATGAGCTTACAGCTGATCCAGCTGTGATCAGATGCAGCCATTGCCAGAAACAGGCGTTGCTTAAGGTGGCGCTTCAGAAGAAGGGACTTCTCATTTCTCTTAAAACATATTTTGTTGTCTACGTAATCGAGGATTAGCATTAGACAGCTCCCAGTCTCACAAATCCTCGGTGTGAGCTACTTAGACACAAGGAAAAGTTGAGGTGAGGGAATTTGCAATTTACATGAAATGGGACATACCCACTGTCTTGTCTGTATGGTTGACGTTACAGCTAAAAAACACAATTGCCATTTAGTGCGTGCACATGTGAACGCATGTAGATGTGCAACATGGTTATCTGTCCAGGTTAGGACAGGGACAGGACCAAACAGATCCTCCAAGACAGACAAAGGCCGGTTTGACAACAGGGCGTGCAGTACTGATGTAATCTGCAAAGTTTCCTGATGGACAGATAGCTTTACTTGTTGCTGTAGTAACTATTTACTGCTGATAACCGTACCTGATATTAGCTAGTTAGTGCTACTAGCCGTGCATTCAATCCTATTAACTGACTCAGCCCTGGGCAGCCAGGAGCCGTAAGAAGTAGGAAAAACACCCTTGCACCATCTTTCCTGTCCCATCGGTCTGAGAGGCCATGTTCACTTGGAGCTTTTTAAAGTGAATAATTTGCTCAATAGTAAAAAAAAAGATTTCCTCATTTCAAGATAAAATCCAGTAATTCAGTCGAAAATAATTACGTGACCAAAGGGGAATATGAAAATATAGAAAAGATAAGGGCCCAGATTAAAGCCTTTGGGTATACCACCAGCAAGGTAGACAAGGAGATGGACTTGCCAGGTCCCTAGAAAAATGTCTTTCAGAGAGACAGGACTTTAAACACTCAAGAGAACAGCCACCTGTTGTCACCAACGTGATTATTGAGTTAGATGTTAGTATGGGTTAGTTTTACAACTAATTAGATATGGCATATGGTAGTTCTTGTATTCTGTACTGTGGATTTTTGTGACACCACTTTGTATTTCCTCCAGGAGCTGCAAAAAGTAAATGGTCCCAAGAAGAGGCACACCCCATGTAAAGTAACACAAAGTGAAAACACAATGGATGTTACTCACCAAGGAAGGGATGCACCCTCACCCAAGATTGCACGATCTGTCCCTAAGTCCACAGTGCACACCATGCAAAGTCATTGTCATAAGGACACTAGAGGAGACCAGACTGCAGAGAAAGCAACACGCCATGAGTCAGTTTGGTTTCAGCTTCGAGGGGAGCAGGAAGAAGTGGTCAGCAATGACACTGAGATACAGAACTTAGTCAGTGAAGAAGCTGATGGCACCAGTCAAAACAATGATGGTGGGGAATGTGACAACATTGTCGGTGTTGTAGAGCACAGCAGCAACCAGAGCTGGAGCAAGAGAGCCTCTCAGGGGGCAGCCTGTGCTTCCACATCACTACAGCAGGAGTATGACGAGCTGGCACAAGAGGAGGAGATCTCTCAAATGAAGGCCAAACTCAGACTGAGCGAAGCAGTTCTCAACAACATGTACTCATCATTATGACAGCTCAGTCGTGGTGAACAGCAGTAACAATGCTCTACTTCTACATTGATGCAGAATCATCCATATCTGTATCCTGATGCATTTGATAATCAAAAATATTTCCACAGCTCTAGAAAGGATGTCTTGGTGACAAGATATGTTGAAAACTAGTACTCACATTTTGTTGATGATTACTCCAGACAACTACTACTATTGATTTCTCTTTTTTTGTGATCAGGTATGTCTTGATAATTTGCAAGGGAAGTGGAAGCATCATCCAAGTCGCACAAGTGGGACCTGGCATATACTGTTGCTTTCTGACCCTTTACTTTCCTCCTTGGGCCATCAGCAGGTATATGCTAATTATTTATCTTTGCACTCCTTTAACATTGTCAGACTCACAACTGACTATTGAGGAAATTAGGAAAAAACCTCCAGAATCAGAGATGGGTTGGGTGCCAGTGGAAGTGAATGAAGCCTGGAGCCTCTAGCATGCAGCAACACTTGAAGGATATGTATGAGACTTTATGAGGCTTTGAATGCTTTGGTAGGTTTTTCTACTTTTTAATCCATTATTTAAGTATCAATAATATCTATGAATATCTTAAGAAATTATTGTTATAATGAGACCATTACATGTAGATTAGAGTATCATTTTTGCTGTTTAATGGAATGCCTCTGTCTCCTAAGCCCATTTTTTTCCGTTATTGAGTGAATCCTCTCCTTGAGTTTTCCATGAACTTATGTTTGTACTCTGCTAACTGAAAACCTGAAAACAGTCGCCCCTGTGTTGTATTGCTGACAGAATGTCTACTAAAGCTGCAAGAGTTAATTGTTTTAGATGTAGCTCACAGCTACATGCTTGTGCCCCTTAAAATATAATTTTTCATTTTCAACACAGACATTCACTTTTGGCAGAGTGTTACTGACTTTTTCAAAAGCATTTCATGGGATATATTTCAGACAATAAAGAAATGATTGTGTGTACAGTGTTGTGAGTTTTTGCTCAATTAATGGAGGATTCAGCATGTCTCCCAGATGATCTGCATCCAGCTGCTGCTCACCCCCATAGACACTGTGTGAAATAATTTATATTGTAAAGAATCTAAAACCTCCTGTATTTTTTAATTAAGTTAGGGAAAGGGTGCATCACTGTTTGTCTTTTGGTAATTTAATCAGTTGCATATTTGTTTAGAAATTTCACACAAATTAATTAGACCAACAACACTGCATCACTGCTGTGATTGCTAGAAGTTGTCAGAGCTTTCTTGCACCTTTCACAGTTAAGCACATATGCAGGAGCAGCCTGGGATTAATCCACCAACCCGGTGATCGGTGGTCATCCCGCTCTATCACTGTGCTTTCAACTATCACATTAATAAAGATCAAAGATAACAATAATTTGATGGCAATCACACCAATATTAAACTGCAAAGATAACAAATTCACACTTATTACTTTATCAGTTGCATTTGACAAAATAGTCTCAGCACAAGTTCCCCCAAGCTTGCAATCATACCACATGATACTATTCTTATCTTCATTACTTTATAAAAAAAAGTATTTTTTTAAGCAATTCTTCAGCAAATTCAGGGAGATTTAGGTCGATTTCAGGAGCTCTGTTTACTCTGCATGGTATGACCCAGCACACGTCCACTATTCTCACTTTTGGTAGGTTGGCTGGTGCTTTTCTCGATTTCCTTTTACACTGAAGTTGCTGCCCCCTCGGTGTAGGAGGCTGGTTGTCATGGCAATGCCGTGATCATCTTCAACACAAGATAAACACAGGAACAATAGAGGACATCAAAGGACCAATGTTATTGATTCTCATCATGTGGCTGTTTGTCAAATCAAGGAGGCCAAAAAGGCTGACCGCTAGACTAGACTGCTGAAAAAAATCACACCAGCGCGCAGATGGTGAGACGACTACTGGTCGCTCGGTATCACTCAAGTTAACCAATCAGTGGCCTGCAGTGTTCTCAATCCAATTCAAGTATGGGCTTAGCTCATTCGGGACCTCAACTTAGGTGAAACCAAAAAAAGTATTAGATACCAAGCACAGTTTTTTAGCAAATGGAAAACCACAAATGAGTCTTCAAGCAAGTGGAGTCAAGCCACACCATGCAAATGTACCCCAGCGTTTGAAACTTTAACACCTCACACGACTGTGCAGTCGCCACAGTTCATGTCCTATGCAAATATTTGTATTATTGTTTCTATTATTTTGTCCAACCCATTTCTATTAATGAGGGTAGCATAAATATTAGAAACATTATTTAGTCTAACTTAATCCAATTTATCAGCTTCACAATCTACGTGCTCCAAAATGACCGTACAGTTGAATCAACTGCTTTCTAATATAGTTTTTTAACAGAATCTCATCACAGCAGAACAAGTCCATCCTCAGTGACAGAATGTCAAATCCTCTGATATGAGCTGTGGAGGAGATTTGACTGGGAAACAGTAAGGAATGGAGGGAGGAAACCTCGGTGCTGTGGTCCTCCCACCTGATGCCTGACTATAAGACTGCAGGTCTCCTGAAGTCAGTCCACACAGACAGGATGCACTGCTCATGCTGCCGCTCTGCCAGGCCACAGACTCTGAGGGTAAGACTTTTTTCACGCTCTATTGATCAACTGGGACTGGGAATATGCAAACTAGTAGACGCTCATAGACACCCATAGAGTTAAAATTACTTCTTGATCATAATTGAACCAGTTGGTTTTAGTTGAAAAAGTTCTGCTCTTTTTGATGTTGTCGCTAGTAACACTTTTTTCTTTTTTCGAATGTCATCAGTTTTGTTTTTTCAATCAAATCTCACTGTCCCTCTCAGTGTAAAGAGTCTTGGGGGTTTGCTCACTTGTTATTTTTAACATCAACAAAATATCAATCGGCCAAGAGCTCCTTGCTCTTAAAAATAGATGACCTTCATCTGACAGGTGAAAAGAAAGCAAGCGTACATGATTTATTTATGTCATTTTTTGGATTAATACACACTCAACAGTAGAGGGATGACAGCAAAAGAGGTAGAGAGAGAGAGATGTATAGCGACATGCAACAAACCAAACCCAGGAAGTCAACGTTTATGGTTGGCACTTTTAACCCCCTCAGACCCCAGTTCAATTGTGTTTTCATTACAAGTTTGGACACCAAAAATCAAGATATAATCAGTGTTGTAGGTTGTGTTCACATTTGTTCTGACAGTTTCTCACCTCCTTGTCTTCAGGTGATGTGTGCTCGGATGTGTGTTTTCTACTCTGCAATGTGTCTGGCAGGCTGGCCGCTGTCCTCGGAGGCAGCCAGACTGCGCTGTGGTTCTGATCTCCTCAGTGACCTCATATTTGTGTGTGGGGAACGTGGAATCTATTTGGGTGAGCCCATATTCATCTTATCCACTTATTTTACATTACATATCTAATGTCACCAATGAAACTGCCTTAGAAAAGTGGAAAACTGTGGCATTATAAGATAAGATATGACTTTATTGATCCCTCACTGGGGAAAGTCACCTTTTTTGGCAGACATGGAAAGGTCAGGAAATCGTAAACATCACTGGCATTCAACCTTTGCAAGTACATTTATACAAATCTTCACATATGAATATAGAATGTGCAGTGAATATATAGAGCAGGACAGTGATTTTAATTTTGCACTGGAAATAGAGTTTTGCAACCTGACCTAAAGAAGAAAACCATGCCATTAAAACAACAGTACAAAGTAATGGAACTAAAAAGAAAAATTGAAAAGAATCTTGTTTAGAATATTTCATTATCTTGTGCATTGTAATGTGCTTCTTGGAGACAATCTTCTAATTTTTTCATCAATTTTCTGTGAGATTTTTTTTTAACACTGCCCTTATCATTTTAAGTGCTATTGTTTTTTTTAAATATCTAGGGGAGGGTTTGAGTAGAAGGGGGCAATAAATGGGTGATATAATCCATATATTTTCCTGAATCCAACATCCACTCTGAAGCTTGATATGATCACATACATGTATCTCAGTGTGAAATGATATCCACACAGATCACCATTTATATACAGCGATGGCTTTCAGAGGTTTGTTGAAAGGATGGCTAAATGTTGTCCCAAAAATTAGAATTTAATTATTATCTACTTACCCTCATGCAGAAATAAGGTTTTATAGTCCATTTCTGGAGCTTCACAGTAAAACAGTGATGCAGCATTCTCCCAAACAACTGAAGTAGATGGTCACTTGCTTGAAATGTAAAAAAAAAAACAACAACAGAAAATAGCATAAAATAGCTCCATACAGCCAAAATTATTTGAAAATAAACTTCCCTTTCTATCAGAGTGGGGGTGAGTAGATAATAACCGAATTTTCATTTTTGGGAGAGCTGTTCCATGAAGTCTGTTTCTCTTTCACTGTTTTATGGGACAAACTTCATTTTATTTGGGCCTCCACCCACTGCATGCAGAATAACAGTAACATAGGAAAAGCAGGACAACTTTCTGTGCAGAGTTTGTGTGTTCTCCCGGATCCTTTGTGGGTTATCTCTGGTTGCTCCTCCAGGTTAGGTTAATTGGTGACTTTAAATTGCCTGTCAGTGTGAATATCACCGTGAATGACTGTCTGTCTCCATGCGTCATTCCTGTGATGGACTGGTGACCTGTCCAGAGTGTACAATGCGTCTTGTCCAATGTCAGCTGGCATTGACTCCAGCAGAGATCTAATGGATGGAATGGATGTTGTCATGGCAGTAATGCACATTGATTCCATTTTGTTTTGATGTAGATTTTATTACAGATAAAAATGTTAAGACCAAGATGCAATCAAGGTTGTACTACACTGGCAGAGGTGCATAACACAGATAAGGTCATGGTCATCAATGTCCACATGAAACAATGCAGGCACTTTAAGCAAGTTAGTCTCGCCACAACATGAAATACACTTTAGCAAAATGTAATTTGATTGTCCTACAAAACAATAGTTCATCATTAGAAACAAAGTTGACTGGTACAGCATCTGTTGGATTGGCAGTGTGCTCTCTACTGTAAGGTGCATTGTAGCATTTCATTTGAAAGGTTTATTATTATTAAAATATACTGTAATCTCTCCAACTGCATACAAGAATTACCCACAGGCCCTTTCACTTGATTACCTTTCCCCTGCTCTAACCAAGGCCAACTTCTCTGCCTCTATCAAAGTGGTGACAATCCAAGAAAATGGCAGTGTACTCACCAGGACACCATGCCTCAGTGTGCGATAGCTTTATTGTTTAAACATTTGTTATCTGAGACCAGCACAGCCTTTACACTGAAAACAATGAAAGGTGCAGAAACAGCACAGGGATCATTTAGAAGCAGAGATATGCAGAGGATGTAAGAAGGGCAGGGGCTCAAATTTCCAAAAGCCATTTTTTGCAAATAATTAAAAAAATAATATACCCAGAACGACTACTTTTGTGACACAGTTAAAGCAATATTAAACGCCGATACATGTTTTTTTTTATTTTTTTATTTGGCGGTGACCATTAAACCACTTGGATTGAATGCCTGCTATTGATTACAGCTGTTGGTAACAGGAAACACATATCAAAGGGGGAATAGAGTTTGACAGAACACTGGAGCGCTCTCAATTGATTGAATATCTGTATGTTTACTCTTGTTTTAACCTGATGTCTATCACTCTCGCTCTTCACCTTCTTTGCCTCCTCCATTAGCAGGTTCTTTTTTTTCTTTTTCTTTTTCTTTTTTACAGTATAGAGTTTTCACCATTATTCCAGTTGTTCCATCGTTACCTGTGGATAGCCACCAGGAAAAACAAAGCCACTTCAGGTTTTGGTTAAGTTTTTGCAAATGCACTTCCTTCACCCAGTGGGAGGCTGAATAGCAGTGTGAAAACAAGGCTTATATGGAACAAATCAATAAACAGATTGTGTTCTACAGCCATTACATGGTGGGCTAATGAAAATTTAATCAGTTTAGTTGGTATTGGACAGAAAGTTATTTTGAACTAATGATAGCACTAGATCAAAAGTCAGTATATGACCAAAGTTATTACAATTTATAGCAAGGCGAAGAATTTTCAACCTAAACCAAGATGCTGGTGCTAGAGGAGAAGTCAGGTGATCACCAAATTTTTAGGATCTTTAGGTCTGTCAGTTCAGATATTTGAGTCTGGGCCAAAGTAAGGGGATAAACCGGTTGATCTCCATTGCAATCTATAGAGCTCCATTTAGCGTGTCTAGAACAGCAGTTCTTACCTACAGTATGAAAAACCTATGGTGGAGGTTAAATCTTGTGTGAAGGTTTTCATCATCTTGTAAAAAACAAAACAGTGTGATTGCCTGACACATTTATTTTCCAGGGGAAGATATCTTGTCAACTACTTGCCAGACCGACATGAAATTGTCTTTTCATATTCATTCACGGCTGGATCATCATGAAATTTGTTGAACATATTCATGCTCCCCAGAAGAGCACTTGTGATTTTAATGCCCCAAGTGTTTCCCCTCTTGCACCACCCACTTTGCATTTTGGAATGTAATGACAATAGGTGAGATTTTATCAGATATGTATGTATCTGGTGCTACCATTTACATTTACAGCATTTAGCAGCTTTTGTCCAAAGTGACTTACAGTAATTCATACATACATTCATACACTGATGTCGGTGGCTACCATGCAAGGTGCCGACCAGCACATCAGGAGCAGTTTTTGGGATCCATTTTCTTGCCCAAAGACACTTCGACATGCAGACCAGGGGAATCTCTGGCTCTACCCCTGAGCCACAGCCGCCCCATATGTACCATATGTTTTGGAATAAGTGAGTTCCTGAGGAAATTCACGAGTGCCCTTTTTTTTTCTTTTTTAAAGAAACAGTATCAAGGCTCAAAAGAAAGACAAGAAGCTTATGTTTGTCATTACTTTCTCTGCAGGTAAAGGCACGTGGTCTGGTTATGGTGCACGGCCCAGAGGGAAGGGGATAGTGGACCAGTGCTGTCAGCCAGCTGGCTGTGAACTTCAGCATCTGGAGATGTACTGTGCTAAACCAAAAAACCTGCAGCACACCACAGCTTATCCAGCCACAACCACAGCATCTCATACCACTACACAGCTAGACACGGTATGACCTCTACTGCTTGAATATAAAAGTTCATTCTTCTCATTTAGAATTTTTCCAAGGCAACAGTGACTGGACTTGGCTCAGTTGTCATCAGTGGACCTAAGTAAAGAACTATGCCATTGTCAGTGGATTGGCTTAGAAAAATCAAGGAGGTACAGGTCTTCATGGTTGCAAGATTTTGGACCTGATTTGAAAAAAAAAAACCTCGGAAATCCTTGTTAAACCAAAAATGACTCAAATAATTTTCAAGCAAAGAAAGACCCGGTCTGAAAGGAGCCAGGGGACAGTAAGGACGGGACAATACCCGACCTGTTTCAGTATTACAGAGGCTGTTACTATGAACGACTAAACCTTATCTTGTTGAATTGTATACATAACTCATCCCAAATTCCATTCATTCCATGCCAACTCACCCAAAATTCAGAATCATTCCCATTATACTACAATTATAATGTAGACTTGAATCCATTCTGTCAGAGAAATTGGCCTGTATAGAATTTAAAATATAAGGTGGAAACAATTAAAACATTAGAATAGCAACTTAAATACCAGAAGCAAAGCTAAAAAAAAACACCATGATATTGTTGATATGCATAATAAATCCTGCCTGATCAGTGCAAGCTTGACACTGGACTTAGGTTATTTGCTTCAGCCATGCTACAGGTCCATCAGTCAACTCTTTATCCTTATCTTTGTCTTACAGGCGCAGCAGTTCCAAGCAGTATTTCAGAAGAAACTCTTGGAGCACCTGGGGACTCCCAACAGTCCAAAGAGAGAAGCCTACAGAAAGAAAACACAGCCTTCACTTCGTCGGAAAAGCAAAGTTTCATCATCACGCAGGAAGAATAACACAAAGAACACAACCAGCAGGCCTCCTTCAGCCTTTCAGAGTCCCCTTCAAAGATTGATTACATTTGAATCATGACCTTTGACCTTGTGAAAAGCTGAAATTGAGACTGGAGCCAGCAGCAATTTTAAAGACTAATGCCAACTAGCTTGACCCTGAAGACATTCTCTGCCAAGTAGGGATCACAGAGGTCGAAAATGGCCAGGCTACGCTACACACAAACTGGCAGCAATATTGGAGGTTCTCAGTTGAAGAAGAAAATAGACAAGAGAAGTTCTGACACCTTCTTGTACTGGCCCTTGGAACTCAATGGAATCTCAATGAACCTTTCTTTCATGGAATTTTCTGGAACAGAGTGTCATTGTGTGACTGATGTGTAATTATAACTGTTCTCCCTTATCCATGATATCCACACAGACTCTTTTCTAATGACACCTTTTTGTTTCTAGGTTTAAATGTGTATGTAATAGCCATCTCTGGACTAGAAAGGTTGACAAGTCAATTCTAATAGCTGTCTACTTGACTGGATTCAATTTATTAATCCGTTGATCCAATCTTGGTCTTGGGAAATGTTTTTTGTTACAGGCTACTAAATGTTTAACAAAAAACAATAATATATTGTTTACTATCTGTGTTGGAAAAATTAGAGTGAGGCACAATACATTTGATTTTTAGTAACTTGCCTTAATTACAATCTTGTTTGTGTACATGTTATTTGTACTTCTTGAACTGAACCAAGTAGTGCCAGTTTCACTACAGCTCTCCATTAGCCCTGTGCCATGGCAGCAACTTGTGATTTACCTAATATGTAAATCATATATTATATTAAACATACATTTTAAGTCTGTGTAGTGTGGAATACAGTGCACTATTTTTTATTGTGTGTGTTTGGGACAGACATTAGCAGGGCAGAATGCACTGACCAAATCTTGTGTATTTATTGAATCATTTTCAAGTTCTGTCTATTATGGTTATACAGACTTTTATTTTTATTTGAGACCATAAGTGTTTATTATTTCAATTTCTGAGTATTATTTGTTTTCTATAAAACAATTTTAATGCATTCATTATTTATTTGACTGTGACGACATATTCCTATAATAAATAAATATATAATTAAAAGATTCTTGATGTTCATGTTGTTAAGACTAAGCCACGCAGGATAAAGGACAAGAAAGAGATTCACGTTTGAACATGCCATTCTTCTTCTGCTGATCTGCACTAACAATATTGCTCACAGAGTTGTTATGAATTAAAGATTAGAAAATGTAACACAAAGAACCTTTTATTTTGACGTTCAGCTTTAGGGACTCATATCATAAAGGGACTCATTTTACTTTGACGTGACTTAAGTTATCTTTTTCCAAGAGTTCTGAAGGCCATATTTGCCGTCTGTGTAGAGCAGCCTGATAAAATGACTGCTAAATAAACATTATCCAGTGATTAGCAAATTCGGCATGTTGATGTTTAATGTCCCTAATGCATTTTATGCCACAGAACAAATTGTTGACCAAAGACCCTATTTCAAGCATCCAAAGGAAAACTCATTCAGAAATCATGCTGACTTCAAGGCTAGGGAACTGGAAGTGCAAAAATGCTAACTTATTTCTGGGTTTTAGGATTCATTTGTGCAGCTATGTTTATGGATGATGCTGGTATTCTCTGTCTCTGATGCGCAGACGGATATCTACCTTATGTCCATGTCTTGGTTTGCCTAGCTTAGCATAAAGACAGGAAGCGAAGGGAAAGAGCTAGCTTGGCTATGCCCAAAGTTAAACACCACACATTCCAGCTCTTCTAAAGCTCACTGATTAACATGTTGTAACTTTTCCAAATGTCCTACTTGGGAAGCTCTCAACCGTTTTACATTTTTCTGGAAAAGGAAAGTTTGAGGCAAACTGCCTGCCCCAACCTTCAAGTTAACATGTCCCCAGCTAGAATAGAATAGAATGACTTTATTGATCCCAGAATGGGACAGCAGCAGTGGGTCCACAAAAAAAAGAAAGAAAAAGAAAAACACAGTGTACATAACATAAATAGAAAGCAAGATATATACTGTGAGGGCACTCAATCTTTCAACTCTGTGAGAGTGGTGAGAGAATCAACTCATTGCAACCAGGTGTGTGGCACTGATTGGCTTGGTGTGGGGAGCCTTCATATACCCTGAGTCTCCAGCGCTCTGTGCTGACTCATTATCTCACCTTCAGAGGTAGTGAGAGGTTCTCCCCGTGGCCCCTCAACTCAGAACTTTGTGTGTATTTGGTGTCAATTGCCTCGTGTTTTCTGGGTCTCCTGGACAATTTTGGTTTTGAGTCAGCTGCTTGGCAGCGGTGGTCAGTGTTGGGCACGTTACTTTTAAAAAGTAATTAGTTATAGTTACTAGTTACTTCTCCCAAAAAGTAACTGAGTTGGTAACGGAATTACTCCACTATAAAAGTAATTAGTTACCAGGAAAAGTAACTATTGCATTACTTTTATTTCTTCCCCCTTTTGAGCTCAGCAGTCATTTTAGCGTACTCTGCATCTACATAATTATGTATTTAGAAAATGTATTTCTGCATGGCGGACCGGCTCCTGTTCCCCCCCGATATTTTGCCAGTGAGTGCTCTGAAGGAGTCTGAGTCAGCTGTTAACAGGAGCATGTTCTCAAAAACATACCTGTCTATCATTGCATTCAGTTCAGTCTGTGTCACAAGTTTTTGTGAAGCTGTTAGCAGAGCTCACGTTAGCCACACCTGGCCTGCTATCATCATCAACAGCGTCAGCAACGGAGTTTTTGGCCAGTGTTAGTTTTGTAGAAGCGTGTGCCACCGAGAGATGCTTCATTAGATCAGAGTTTCTTACAAAGGACGTGGACAAAAGAGATTAAAGTCGTGTCTGTACTTCCACTTTGAAAACGTCAACTTTCCCTCCAGACTCGCCATTGCTGCAGCTCACCTCTGCTAGTTAGAGTGTGTGAGGCTGCTGTGTGCGTGTCAGGCTTGTGTGTAAACCGAACATTGCCACTGATTGGCTTAAGAACTCTCACTCAACGTTAGAGAGCCAATAATCATCACTTATGTGGTTGTCTTGCCCCTCCCTCCTCCCTCACCGGAGGAAAAAAGAAACAGCTCTGCAGCTCCGGTGGCTGAGAGCCGGATGTCGGATGACAACTGCTTCAATGATCAGCTTCAGTTTGTAATGCGCCACATGTAATAGTCGGTAACGGCGTTGTAACGATGGAAATAGTAATTAGTTAGATTACCAGTTACTGAAAAAAAATAACGCTGTTTAGTTTCCCAACACTGCCAGTGGTTTAGTTAGTTTATCATTTTAGCGCTATGTTTTGTTAGGGAAGCCTGTAGTGGCTCTATACAATTTTTTTTTTTTTTTTGTTTTCTTTTTCCCCCCTTTCCCATCTATCGCTTTTCGTCCCAACCCCTCCCCCCCCGTTTCCTGACGTGTGTGTGTGTGTGTGTGTGTGTGTGTGTGTGTGTGTGTGTGTGTGCGCGCACATACACAGTGCAAACTATACTATAAACAATAATTATCTGTACAACTATATAATAAACAATTCCAATGAATGTGCAATAACAGAAATAAAATGTACATATGAGTGTGCAATTATAAAACCAAAGGTAATATAAGGGTCATTCTACGAAAACGTGCCTTTTCCATTCTGAAAATCAGATTTTCAAAGTATTATTTTTATTGTGTTTAAGGACTTATTTGGTTTAAGTAGACCCTTACCTGTCAGAAAATGTGGTGCCATCTCAGGTTATCTTATATATTTTATTTTCCTAAAATAATCAACATGCACATGTGTGTTTTGTCAGTCGCGTTACCAACACCAAATTGTATTAAATAAGTATTTGAAGTATTAACAATATTATTAGTATAATATTAATAATGTATTGTATAATTCTGGTTTTGGACACAACAAATATTGGGACATGGTAGGGAAAGGATTAATAGTAACAGGTTTGACTAAATTTGTTTTTGGCAGCCATTACTAGCCATGTGGTTCACACCATTACATCACATGGCTCTATACAGTTTTGTCCCCCCCCCTTCTCATCTATCGTTTTGCGATTTTTTTTGGCCAACACAGCAGACCCCTTGACTAGTGCTTCTCAGACTTTGGACCTCAGTGATAAACTAGCTGTGCATGGTCAGGCTATTGCCGCACAAGAAGCCCTTTTAGGCTCTCATGAACAAATGCTACGTGCGATCGATGAGCAACAGGCCTGTCATGACAATATGCGTAGGGAGATACTTGCACGTCTACAGACACCCGGACCAGCCCCAACCCTAGTACAAGCACCTAACCTCACAACTCCCCAAGCACCTCCAGTTCCACCTCATGGCCCTATTGTAATTCAGGAGACCAAGCTGGCAACCACAGCCCGCTATGACGGGCATCAAGGGAGGTGTAAGGGATTTATCACCCAATGTAGTTTTAGTGTTTGAGTTACAACCCTCTATGTTTAGCACAGACTGAGCCCGGGTAGCATATATAATATCCCTTCTTTCAGACAAGGCCCTGTCATGGGCTACAGCCTTGTGGGATAGGCAGACTCCGGTCTGTGCTGATTCCACCCTCTTCATAGCGGAGATGAGAAGGGTGTTCGACCACAATGTAAGTGGCCAGGAAGCAGCCAAACGCCTTCTTAGGTTACGTCAGGGCTCTTCAAGCATGGCAGAATTTTCAATTCAATTCCGAACTTTAGCTACGGAATCAGGTTGGAACAGGGATGCTCTGGTAAGCACTTTTTAGTCATGCCTTGTCTGAGAGGGTTAAGGATGAGCTTGCTTCCCGTAAGGTTCCAGATTCACTTGAGGATTTGATCTCATTGGCAATTAGAAATGACAACAGAATCCATGAGCGCAACAGAGAGAGAAAACAGACGTGCAACCGCCCAATGTCAGAGGAGTTTAACATCCCTCATGAAAGACCTAACTTGCCTAAGGGATCCCTTAACGATGATGATCAGGAACCCATGCAAATGGGATGCACATGGCTTACTTCAGCGGAAAGACAGAGGCGTATGAGCAGTGGAGCTTGTCTATACTGTGGGAGGGTGGGTCACTTCATTCGCCAGTGCCCCTCTATGCAGAAACATGATGCGCAGGAAAACAAATAGACTCATCAGACCATGGGGAGGTCTTGCCGAGTCTTAATAATTCCCCGCCAGTGGCCAATAATCACACCCTTTTGCCCTTTGAGTTATTATGGGATGGACACTGGTGCACCGTCTTGGCATTTGTTGATTCAGGAGCAGCAGGTAGTTTTATGGACTCAACCCTGGCCCAAAATCTCAAATTACCCACTTTCGATCTTGTCCACTCGCAATCACCGCAGTGGATGGGCAACCATTGGGTATGGGTAGGGTTGAAAGGGTCACCTGCCCGATCTTCATTCGCATTGGCAATCACACCGAAGAGATTAAGTTATTTCTTATTGATGCACTTCAGTTACCCCTCATTTTGGGACACCCATGGCTCAAGGAACACAACCCTCACATCAATTGGAGGACTGGGAGGGTGCTGAGTTAGGGGCCCAGACTGTGCATCTCGTATGATGGAATCAGACTCTGTTCAACTCCAACCTTTGGGTCTTGAGCTTCCTGCTGCCACCAGCGCCTCTGCCTCAAAATCTCCTAGTTCAGTAGGCCCCACCTGTTCTACCCCCAGTGATCCCCTGACCCTTGGGGCTCTCGAGTCCTCGATTCCTGATTCTTTGTCCTCTGTGTCTCTTCTTCCCAATGGGGTTCCTGCAGAGTGTACTGAATTTAGCGAAGTCTTCAGAAAACAGAAGGCCTCCATCCTTCCTCCCCATAGGCCCTATGATTGTTCCATCAATCTCCTCCCAGGCACTACACCCCCAAGGGGCCACTTGTATTCATTATCACAACCTGAAACATCAGCTATGACAAGCTAAATTGATGAAGCTTTAGCTGCAGGTTTCATTTGCCCCTCTACATCTCTAGCTGAGGCAGTTTTTTTCTTTGTGGGGAAGAAAGATGGGGGGGCTTCAACCCTGCATCGATTACAGGGGTCTAAATAACATCACCGTTAAAAACAGCTACCTGCTCCCCCTCATGTCCACGGTGTTTGAGCGGCTACAGGGTGTGTCATTCTTTACCAAGTTGGACCTTAGGAATGCCTACAATCTTGTGCACATACAAGAGGGGGGCGAGTGGAAAACGGCTTTCAACACTCCACGGAGGCACCATGAATATCTGGTCATGCCCGTTGGACGTTCGAATGCCCCTGCAGTTTTCCAGGCCTTTGTTAATGATGTCCTCAGGGAGATGCTTGAACTTTTTGTCTACGTGTATTTGGACGACAACCTGACTTTTTATTCTAAGTCCTATCTGGAGCATGTGTCTCATGTTAAGAGGGTTCTCCAGAAGTTGTTGGAGCACCAACTCCTAAGGCAGAAAAATGTGTCTTCCATGCCCTCACTATGCACTGTGGCGAAGAGCAGTGTCAGAATGGACCAGAGCAAGGTCAAAGTGATGCGGTAATGGCTGCAACCTGACTCTGTCAAACAGGTTCAGCGCTTTTTGGGGTTTGCAAATTTTTATCGACGCTTCATTAGGGGCTTTAGTTCGATTGTTGCCCCTATTTCAGCACTGGTAAAAGGCCCTCCTTCACGATTTCATTGGTCCCAAGAGGCTGAGAAGGCATTTACAGAGTTCAAGAGAAGGTTTACCATCGCACCGGTCCTGACTCACCCAGACCCCTCAATACAGTTTGTTGTTGAGGTTGATGCCTCTGATGTGGGAGTTGGAGGAGGGTTAGGGTTAGAATGAAAGATTTCAACCTTTTCATTCCATCCAGGTTTGAAGAATCTGAAGCCAGATGCCCTATCTCGTCGTTTTGAGGGTTCAGGTAGTGACAGTTCTCCAGAGCCCATTGTACCTCTTACTTGCATCCTTGCCCCACTCACTTGGGAGATTGACACGGTGGTTCAGGGGGCTCAACAGCAGGAGCCCGACCCAGGAGGGGGGCCCCATGGCTGTCGGTATGTTCCGGCAGGAGTGCGATCACAAGTGCTTCAGTGGGGTCATTCCTCGTGCCTCACAAATGACCCTGGTGTTCGTCGCACTGTTGATTTTCTCAAATTGCGCCATTTGCGCCCGAAACAAGATGTCACAACAGTCCCCTGCTGGTCTGCTCCAGTCTTTACCTATCCAAAATTGCATGTGGCTCTGGATTTTATAACAAGACTACCCTCATGTAAAGGGTTCACTGTCATTATGTTTGTTGTATAATAATAATAATAATAATAATAATAATAATAATAATAATAATAATAATAATAATAAAAGAAAACATTTAATCCCTTGTCACTGAAAAGTAGCACTTGATGCCATTTGCTGTTATAAATTGTACTTAAGCTGTAAATACTGAATGGAATAGACAACATGCAACAATAGAACAATATTTTATTTCACGAATTATATAAAATGAACAAATAATTTTAAAAGAACTCATACATTGTTAAAGTCATCAATGACCTCCTCACCCCTGCAGACTCCGGTGCCCTCAACATCCTGCTACTACTAGACCTCAGCGCAGCCTTTGATACTGTCAATCATTCCGTCCTCCTTAAAAGGCTGCGCCAGCAGGGTGTTGAGGGCACTGCTCTCGACTGGCTCACCTCCTACCTCACTGACAGGCAACAGTTCGTCTCCCTCTGGCCACACATCCACCCTCTCTCCTGTTACGCAGGGGGTCCCTCAGGGCTCAGTCCTCGGCCCCCTTCTTTTCATCTGCTACCTGTTCCCCCTTGGACAAATCATCCGCAAACTCAACCTCGACTTCCACTGTTATGCTGACGACACCCAGATCTACATTCGCACCAAACCCACCCAAAATCCTCCACTCAACCACATCGAAACCTGCATCTCTGCAATAAAAACATGGCTTTCCCAGAACTTCCTAAACCTCAACAGTAACAAAACAGAGCTCCTCCTCATTGGCACCAAACTTAAAAAAACTGGACCCACCTCACTCACCACTGACAGCTCGATCATCTCTCCCTCCCCCTGGCACACAACCTTGGCGTTATCTTGGACCCCACCCTCTCCTTTGATCCCCATGTCAGCTCCACTGTCAAGACCTCCTACTTCCACCTCTGCCGCATCGCCAAAATCAGACACTGCCTCTCCCCCCCTGCTGCTGAATCCCTTATCCACGCCTTCATCTCCTCACGTTTTGACTACAGCAACTCCCTCCTCACTGGCATCACCTCTCATTCCCTCCATAGACTTCAGACGGTCCAAAACTCTGCTGCTCACCTCCTCACTAACACCCGGTCCCGTGAACATGTCACCCCCGTTCTCTACACCCTCCACTGGCTCCCTATCAAACAACGCATTGACTTCAAAATACTCCTCCTGACCTTCAAAGCTCTCCACCACCTTGCCCCACCCTACCTGTCTGACCTCCTTATCCCCCATCGCCCCTCCCGAGCCCTCCAATCCTCCTCCTCTCTCAATCTGACTATACCACCATCCAAACTCAAAACCTTCGGAGACAGAGCTTTCTTTAGAACAGCGAGGTTGCCATTATTTATTTAAGTTCAAGTTCCTTTATTAGTACCCAGAGGTAGATTTTGTTTGCAGCAGCAGCAGAGTCATTACACACACATATGGGAATACATAGAGACACAAACACACACCATCCAGCTCAGGACAATGAAAGCTAGAAAAAAGGAAAAGGGAAAAAAAGAATCTTAAAAGTCTTAAAAAGTTCTTACAGGTCTAGGTCAATTTATAGCTGTGAAGGATGGTAGCGGTGTGTCCTCCAGGAAGAGGGAAAAGCAGGCAGCATTTGTGGGGAGCATTTGGAGAACACTTTGAATTGGGACAGGCTTTGCGCGGCATAGTGATGTACACTACCGTTCAAACGTTTGGGGTCACCCAGAAAATTTTGTGTTTTCCATGAAAAGTCACACTTTTATTTACCACCATGAGTTGTAAAATGAATAGAAAATATAGTCAAGACATTGACAAGGTTAGAAATAATGATTTTTATTTGAAATAATATTTTTTTCCTTCAAACTCTGCTTTCGTCAAAGAATCCTCCATTTGCAGCAATTACAGCATTGCAGACCTTGGGCATTCTAGCTGTTAATTTGTTGAGGTAATCAGGAGAAATTTCACCCCACGCTTCTAGAACCCCATCCCACAAGTTGGATTGGCTGGATGGGCACTTCTTGCGTACCATACGGTCAAGCTGCTCCCACAACAGCTCAATGGGGTTTAGATCTGGTGACTGCGCTGGCCACTCCATTACAGATAGAATACCAGCTGCCTGCTTCTTCTCTAAATAGTTCTTGCACAACTTGGAGGTGTGCTTTGGGTCATTGTCCTGTTGTAGGATGAAATTGGCTCCAATCAAGCGCTGTCCACAGGGTATGGCATGGCGTTGCAAAATGGAGTGATAGCCTTCCTTATTCAGAATCCCTTTAACCCTGAACAAATCTCCCACCTTACCAGCACCAAAGCAACCCCAGACCATCACGTTACCCCCACCATGCTTGACAGATGGCGTCAGGCACTCTTCCAGCATCTTTTCAGTTGTTCTGCGTCTCACAAATGTTCTTCTGTGTGATCCAAACACCTCAAACTTCGATTCGTCCGTCCATAACACTTTTTTCCAATCTTCCTCTGTCCAATGTCTGTGTTCTTTTGCCCATATTAATCTTTTTCTTTTATTGGCCAGTCTCAGATATGGCTTTTTCTTTGCCACTCTGCCCTGAAGACCAGCATCCCGGAGTCGCCTCTTCACTGTAGATGTTGACACTGGCGTTTTGCGGGTACTATTTAATGAAGCTGCCAGTTGAGGACCTGTGAGGCGTCTATTTCTCAAACTAGAGACTCTAATGTACTTATCTTCTTGCTCAGTTGTGCAGCGGGGCCTCCCACTTCTCTTTCTACTCTGGTTAGAGCCTGTTTGTGCTGTTCTCTGAAGGGAGTAGTACACACCGTTGTAGGAAATCTTCAGTTTCTTGGCAATTTCTCGCATGGAATAGCCTTCATTTCTAAGAACAAGAATAGACTGTCGAGTTTCACATGAAAGTTCTCTTTTTCTGGCCATTTTGAGCGTTTAATCGTCCCCACAAATGTGATGCTCCAGATACTCAACCTGTTCAAAGGAAGGTCAGTTTTATAGCTTCTCTAACCAGCTAAACTGTTTTCAGCTGTGCTAACATAATTGCACAAGGGTTTTCTAATCATCCATTAGCCTTCTGACCCAATGAGCAAACACATTGTACCATTAGAACACTGGAGTGATAGTTGCTTGAAATGGGCCTCTATACACCTATGTAGATATTGCACCAAAAAACAGACATTTGCAGCTAGAATAGTCATTTACCACATTAGCAATGTATAGATTAGTTTAAACTTAGATTAGTTTAAAGCACTGTTTAAAAAAACAAAACAGTGCTTTTCTTTCAAAAATAAGGAAATTTCTAAGTGACCCCAAACTTTTGGCCGGTAGTGTAATTGCACTTCAAATGCGCACTCCGAAGGATGTTGCCCCTGAATTGGGACACAGCCAGTGTGTTTTGACCGAGGTCCTCAGTTTGCTTCCCGCTTCTAGAGGGCATTTTGTTCCCTTGTGGGTGCTTCAGCTAGCCTTTCCCCCCGCGACCAATGGTCAGACTGAGCGCACCAGACACTCGAGAACACTTCGTTGCCTGGTCTCCTCCAACCCTACCACGTGGAGCGAACAACTGGTGTGGGCTGAGTATGCTTATAACACCTTACAGAATGCATCTACGGGTTTCTCTCCTTTTGAGTGCCAGTATGGATATCAGCCACCGTTGTTCCCAGAACAGGAGAGAGACGTGGGGGTGCCTTCTGCTGCTCAGTTCATCCAGCTGTGTTGTGCTACCTGAAAGCGCGTTCGTGCGTCTCTTCAACACTGTGCAGAAGCACTACGCAGACCAGCATCGCCGTCCAGCCCCAAACTATCGGGTTGGTCAGAGGATGTGGCTCTCCACAAGGGATCTCCCACTGCGGGTAGAGTCTCGCAAATTGGCGTCACGCTTCGTTGGTCCCTTCAAGATCATTCAAAGGATTAACCTCGTCACTTTTCGCCTCCTGTTCCCCCGGTCCATGAGGATTCACCCCTCGTTTCATGTTTCCCGCCTCAGCCAGTCTGCTCCAGTCTGCGCCAGTCCACTGGCAACTCCATGGAGGCATCCGCCTCCACCCAGGTTGGTTGGGGGTCAACCAGTGTACACGGTTCGCAGTGGTGGACAGTAACGGAGTAAATTTACTTGAGTACTGTACTTAAGTACATATCCAGAGGATTTGTACTTTACTTGAGTATTAGATTTCTTCGGTACTTATTACTCTTACTTGAATACATTTCCAAGACAAATATTTTTACTTTTACTCGAGTTAATTTCTAGGAAGGCTGAAAAGTACTCGTTACTTTCAGGTCTGCTCTTTTTTTTTTTTTTTCTACAATACTATTGGACACAAGCTGTGTTTGTCAAAGAAGGAAACCTATCACAGTGCACGCTCTCCACTGGGATCTACGTAAAAGCGGAAAAACGTCATCCCTCCCCATAAGGATACCACCAAAGTAACCGTGCTCTCGACTGCGTTTGTCAACACAAAACCGCGACAATGGCTGCATCAGATGTAGTTTTTTTGTAAAGCAGTGATTCTCAACCAGTGGTCTGAGGACAACATTGGTCTTTGAGGGGGTTCCAGTTCCCAACTTCTGATAGAGTTAGTTGGACGGTGCAGGGTTCATTTGGTTACAGTTTTAATGATAGTTAATAAACATCTGCATCTGCAACATCTGCTGCAGTGATGTTGCTAGGTACGCATCCTGCTTCCCTGACGCATTAAAATCTGAAAGGACGCACTAAACTCACTATCCATGCATCCCGGGGACGCACCTCATTTTTCCCATGAAAAACGATACATTGTGAACATTAAACAACTCGTGTTTAATCACAGTAACTGGCAAAATGAACCTTGTTGTTAGCAGACCGGACAAGCGCTGTTTCAACCCTCTGTGCATCTACTCGGCTCAGACGTGATCCCCTGTACAAAGTATCGCGACATCCTAATTTAGCTGCTACCAAAACAAATAGCCCTTCACCGCTGATTTCATTTCAACCAGGGACGTCGCACCCGTGGGGGATGTGTGTGTTTTAACACCCACACTTTTCCCGGTGAGAGGGTTCAGCACCCACACTTTTTCTGCAGTTATTCTGCAGTTTTGCACAAACGCCATACTGCGGCCGCTTAGTCTGCTCTCGCTGCAGCTGCCTCCTTTCCCCCTCCCTCTCCTGTTGCTGCTTCAGACATGACACCGGCTTTGGGACTGACCGGCTGATGATTGGCTGTTCTGCCCTAAGTCCCGCCTCTCTTGCTATGCTAGATTTATTGTTCAGCTCGTGCTGATGAGGCGGGATCTGCCGTAAAATACCAAATAATAGCCGGGCGTGTATTTGTCTCAACCACTTAACAGACCAGGTGTTTATTTGGGACAGGCGTTTAATTCCCTCCTAACAAAAATCCGGGATGAAAATGTCACAAACTTCTCCAGCTTCTCTGTGAATTCTCTGGAAACGGAGAGGAACCAAAAACAATGTCTGTAACGTTCTCTGATGATTATAAACGTTGATTAGTCCTGATACGTTCAGTTACAGGTCGACACCAAACCACATGATGTGTTTTATAATGTTTGTATGTGTTTACAGCTGCTAATGTATGTAACGCTGTTACTGTGATGACATATGACAGTTAAATATTTAATATGTCTATAATAACCACATCCTGACATGTAACTGTGATTTTTGATAATCGAAGTACTAATAATAACAATCATGACAAAAAATTAACAGAGACTGCAGATAAAGATAAGAAGCTGCAACTGGCAGTTAGCAGCTCTCTTTTCTGTTAGACATAGTCCACGACAGAACATTATAAAATATGATAATGTATAAAATAACATTTAATGGTAAAAAAAAAGTACAGTTGCATTAGGCTTCTATTATAAATATTATATTATATTATAATGAAACGAATCAAGACAGATGTCACATTTACATGTCAGGGTGTGGTTATTATAGACACAGATTTAATATTTAAGTGTCATTTATCATCACCCCCCGACCCAAAATTGTGTTAAAAAAACACCACCACCACATCCATCCCCCGCACTTTTGAAAAGCTTGCTACACCTCTGATTTCAACAATTAAAAATACGAACTTCATAGTAAATAAACCCACGTTTCCACTGCTCGATGCTGTGCTCATTCGTGTCAATTATGTTTTAACGTTTAGGGGATGTGCTGTAATGAAATAAATAGAACATAATCCGGTGGTGGTGATGAAAACTACATTGAATGGCAGCCGCCATTTTGTTATGCCCAAACGGTGGAGGTCAGCAGACTATTTGAATTTTAGTAATTTATTTTGGTGCTATTTATGTTGCTACAAAAATGCTGTTTGATTTGAATGTCATACGTCATGCCACTGTGACAGTTGTTTTGCAATAAACTTTTCAGATCTGGAATTTTATTTGTTTAATTTCAGATACATTTTAAACATACATGAATATATCAGTTTATTATAACCATATCATACCACCATCAAAGGAGTTTAACACTCAATAAAATTTAAGAAGGAGAATAATATAAGAAAGAAAGAAATCTTTTTAACTGGGGAGTCAGGACCCATTGAATTTCCCAGGGACCCTCTCAACTCACCACCTGTGTGTCCCCGGGGACTCACTACATTGAAAACCTATCAACATCACTGTGCTGTCCTCCTGTGATCCCATTCATTGTATTTGTTTTTATAGGTGTTTCTGCAGGCTTTATATAACATTGTGGCTCTAAAAGCAAGCACATCAGTGCAGGTGGTTTCAAAGAGTTCATTCTCAGAAACAAGAGTTAAAAGGTCCTTAAATTCATTTAGAAAAAATCATAGTAATTCATTGATGTGAAAAATAAGAAATTTACTCTTACTCTTACTCTTACTTTTACTTTTACTTAAAGTAAATTTAAAAGCATGTACTTTTGGATACTTAAGTACCTTTAAAAGCAAGTACTTTTTTACTCTTACTTGAGTAACATGTTGACTGAGCTACTTTTACTTGTAACGGAGTAAATTTTGACCAGTAGTATTTGTACTCTTACCCAAGTACTGGGGTCGAGTACTCTGTCCATCTCTGACGGTTCGGCGGATATTGAACAGTCGTCGTGTGGGACGTGGGGTTCAGTATCTTGAGGACTGGGAGCGATATGGTCCTGAGGAGCGTGCCTGGGTCACAGCTCAGGACATTTTGGACCCAGCTCTTATCCGGGATTTTCGCCGCCTCCAGCCTGCTGGCCTGAGTGTCAGGTGCTGTTCCCTAGAGAGGGGGTCCTGTGAGGGCACTCAATCTTTGTGGTGTGGTTTAGTTTAGTTTATCATTTTAGCACTTTGTTTTGTTAGGGAAGCCTGAAGTGGCTCTTTACAGTTTTGTTGGGTTTTTTTTTTTCCCCCTTTCCCATCTATCGCTTTTGCGATTTTGTGGTTATCCCTCTGGGATAACTCTGAGACACCCCTGGGTCCGTGCCTGCATTATCTAACAACTATCTGCACTCCAGAGGCTCATCCATGGCATAAAACTTGAGAAAGTGTTTATTTGATGATGAGTCATTAACATTAAAAAATATATATATATTATTTATTTATTTATTTATATATATATATATATATATATATATATATATATATATATATATATATATATATATATATATATATATATATATAATTTTTTTTTTTTTTACAAGAAACTATTAACTCATGAATACCATTACAAATACCTACAAATTAGCGTGGTGGTATAATATATAGCAAGATACAGACTATGTGATAAAACCACATAATCGTCAAATTTGATATTGGTCTTCTTGATAAGTTCATCCAGTTGCTTCCTACCTGTTGATGAGATGCTGCTGCTCCAGCAGACTTCACCATAGAAAATGGTCAATGCCACCACAGAGTCGTAGAAAGTTGTCAGGAGTGCCCCCTGCACTCCAAAGGACCTGAGCTTCCTCATTCGTAAGATGTCACCATCTCAATGTCCGTTCTCTGGATGTTCACCTGAGTGCAGGGTTGTCTGTGCCTGCAGAAATCCACCACTAGCTCTTTAGTCGTCCCGGCATTGAGCTGGAGGTGGTTCTGTCTGCACCAGGCTACAAAATCCTTAATAAGTTCTCTGTAGGCCCTGTCGTCCCCGTCCCTGATGAGGCCGACAATCGGAGTTGTCAGAACTTTTGTAGATGGCACTGGGGTGATTTGTAGAAGTCTGCAGTGTACAGGGTGAACAGGAAAAAGGCCAGGACTGTTCATGGAAACATCAAAGTATGAAAATGACAAGCTGTGGTTATACACTTGATATCCCTCACCATTAGGCCTGCTAAAGTGTGTTGCTTGAGCCAAAAATCTGAATCCTGATCAGTAAAGTGATTTCTTCTGGTAAACTAGTGATCAACCATTTAGTGTTGGAGTTTGTCCTGAGCCTCGGTAAGGACATCTGCCATTCCTTCTGCTGCAGGCTGACCGGCCTCCTCATTTTAAAGACACTCACATGCTAACTTTAATTTAGTTACTTTTAAATAAACCGTTTTAATGAACTGTGTTACTCTCCTTATCCCCTGGCCTTTGGGGGACATAACAAGGAGAGATGCTGCTTTATTACTAATTTTGCTGCACATTCTGGAAAATAAACATGTGTTGAATATTTTGAGAGGGTACCTGAGGTCAGAGGCAGTTTGTTTTTGTCTGATGTGAGCAGTTTACTCATATTCCCAGCTGGAATGTAACAGCTCTGCCAACCAGCTTGGTTGGTGTAGAGCAGATTTAGGACAGGATATTGGTTGGATTGTAGGAGACACAGCTTCGACTGCAGGGTAGGTAGTTTCACAGTGGATTTTCTCATGCTGCAACACAAAAGGCTTGTGAGGCAGCCTTAAAATAGTAGTATAATATGTTAGAAAATTTGTCCCTGAAAACAAGATTTTCAGATGGATATCAACCTTTAGTCGGAGAGTTCAGTACAGAGCTGAAGTCCGGACATGGTTAACCTAGCTTAGCACAAAGACTGGAAGCAGGCGGGACACTGCTAGCATTTAAAAAATACACATACCAGCTCTTCTAATTTTCAGCTTGTCTCTCCATTGAGTGATGACAAGGTATTGGTTTGGCGTTGTGGTGGGGAGTTGAGTTTCAGTGAGTGTGCATAGGTCTCGAGATGTATGGTTTTTGGCCTGTCCCCATTTTGCCTTGATGGCAGTGTGTGCTGGGCCAGGCTTGGGCTCCATGGGTTTGTGCAGGGCCTGATAGCATATTTTGTTCTGGCTTGATTTGGTGGTGGGCCACAGGACTTCCCGTGCTGTTACCTAGTGCTTGGCTTTCTTTGTCTTCAGGTGCCCATGCTGGGTTGGGCTGCAGGGGCGTTGTGGCTGTGAATGGATTTTGTTGTGTTCAGAGCTCTGTAGTCTTCCTTGGTCTATGGCAAAGATGCTCACAAGTCCTTTTTGGCAAGTCCAAGTCAAGTCTCGAGTCACCTATTGCTGTAATGAGTGTTCTATCATTTGCTGTATGCCATCTGGTCTGCTTAGAACACTGCCTAACTATATCGAAGGAACTGAAATGTATTGTGTTATCACTTCTTTATCTATTAGCATACAGTATCAGCACTGATCAGCTTATTGGTATATGATCACTATTATTGCATTTCAATATGAAAAGACGCACAAATTGTCATGTTAAATTTGAATTAAAAAATCTTTGGTAGCACAATGACCCCAGAAGAGAGTGACTTTTCTCCCATGCATACTGTACATGTCCTTTCTATGCCAATTTCCACCATTTAAAGATAAAAAAAATAATGAAAATTAAGCCTTGATTTACGTGTGTGTGTGTGTGTGTGTGTGTGTGTGTGTGTGTGTGTGTGTGTGTGTGTGTAAATCGGCACCGTGGCGCTGCTGATGGCCAACAGCTGATCCCTACCGTTACAACGTACAGGTTCCCGGGAGATGGCGGAAAACAGTGAAATAAGCAGTACTGAGACCAGAGCGAAAAAAGCAAGTCTGGTCTCCATACTGTTGTGTCCTGAAAGTTAATACTTTACCAGAGCAGTAGGTGGCAGTGTTGTGTTAATGTTGTTACATGACTGAAGAAGAATTAAGTGCCGAAAATTGTCGTAATGCGTTGGTTGAAAGGCACGCAAGAAAATAAAGTCATGAAAAGTTACTCTTCCGTCCAGTGTTTCTTTTCAAGTGTTTATTACTACCATTACTCTCTAAAATCTTAGAGAAGATTGTGTATTCCCAGCTCATGGACTTTTTAAATGAAGAAAATATTCTTGGGATTTTCCAATCTGGTTTTAAAACATTGCACAGCACAGAATCAGCGCTTTTAAGAGTTTCTAATGACATATTTATAGCTACTGACTCTGGTCACTGTGTTGTCCTTGTACTTTTAGATTTGACTGCAGCTTTTGATACAGTGGACCATGAAATCCTGATTGCTCATTTGGAGCAGTGGGTGGGCATCAGTGGCACAGCACTAGAATGGTTCAGGTCAGTGGCATGCACAGACTTTTTGAAGGGCAGGGGCGAAAAGAAAAAAAAGGGCACATACAGCGCGTTCTCGCCACTTTAGAGGGCACTAAGTTCCTTGTGTTGCCGAGGGCACTTTAGACATGTTTATGTTATACAAATGGCACATTTATATAGCCTTAAAACAGACTAACTAGACAGACTACTCAAGTTAATTTGTAGTTAGGATCAGCATCCATGAGAACTGTGTAGATTCAACATTGGACTGTGAAGAACACACAGAGACATGGATGTATGAAGGAATTAAAACCCTGGGGGGTCTGGGGGTCCTCCCCCAGAACATTTTCAATTAAGTAGATGCCATTTCCTGTATTCTAGTGCATTTTAACACCATATTAGCACCAGATAATCCAAACTGGTTCTGTGAGATATAGTTCTGGCTCAATATAGATCAAAAAGGGGCCCAACATAAAAGTTATTGCAACAGTAATGTTTCATAGTATTTCTTGGTCTTAATAGTCTTCTGGAGTTTAGTGTGTTTTCTTCACCCAATAGGGCTCTGTGATAAAAACACAGGGAACAATACACATTTAAAATATTTATTTGACACCTCAAAAGAAACAAACTATGATGAAGCATGGACATACAGTGGCTTGCAAAAGTATTCACCCCCCTTGAACTTTTCCACATTTTCTCATGTTACAACCACAAATGTAAATGTATTTTAATGGGGTTTTATGTGATAGACCAACACAAAGTGGTGCATGTTTGTGAAGTGGAAGGAAAATGATACATGGTTTTTAAACATTTTTAAAAATAAAAAACAGAAAAGTGTGGTGTGCAAAAGTATTCACCCCCCTGAGTCAATACTTTGTAGAACCACCTTTCCCTGCAATGACAGCTACAAGTCTTTCGGGGTAAGTCTCTACAAGCGATGCACATATAGAGACTGAAATATTTGCTCAATCCTTCTTGCAAAATAGCTCGAGTTTAGTCTGATTGGATGGAGAGTGTCTGTGAACAGCAATTTTCAAGTCTTGCCAAAGATTCTCACTTGGAATTAGGTCTAGACTTTGACTGGGCCATTCTAACACATGAATATTCTTTGATCTAAATTTGATCTATGTTTAGGCTCGTTGTCCTGCTGGAAGGTGAACCTCCGCCCCAGTCTCAAGTCTTTTGCAGACTCTAACAGGTTTTCTTCTAAGATTGTCCTGTATTTGGCTCCATCCGTCTTCCCATCCAATGGATTGAACAGTGCTCTGTGAGATGTTCAAAGCTTGGGATATTTTTTCATATCCTAACCATGCTTTAAACTTCTCCACAACTTTATCCCTGACCTGTCCGGTGTGTTCCTTGGGCTTCATCATGCTGTTTGTTCAACAATGTTCTCTAGCAAACCTCTGAGGCCTTCACAGATCAGCTGTATTTACACTGAGATTAGATTACACACAGGTGGACTCCATTTACTAATTAGGTGACTTCTGAAGGCAATTGGTTGCACTGGATTTTGTTTAAGTGTATCAGAGTAAAGTGGGGTGAATACTTTTGCACACCACACTTTTCAGTTTTCTATTTTTAAAAATGTTTGAAAACCTTGTATCATTTTCCTTCCACTTCACAATTATGCACCACTTTGTGTTGGTCTATCACATGAAATGCCATTAAAATACAATTACGTTTGTGGTTGTAACGTGACAAGATGTGGAAAAGTTCAAGGGGGGTGAATACTTTTGCAAGCCACTGTATATGTTTCCAACTGAGCTGTGCACTTAAAAAGGCTTTTTAAAGAAAAGCATTTTTAAAAATTAAAACAGAATAAAAAATCCCAAATGCTTAGCCTGGCGGGGGGTCAACTTAAACCTGGTGGAAACCCTGATATGCAATGCTAACCCCACTTTTAATTTTACTGGCTAGCTTTAAAAAGCTATTCCCGCAAGACTTAGCTAGGCTACTTCCTCAGCCTAGGCTTAAACATGTGATAGGAATCTCTACCTAATAATAGCACTCCCAGGGTACATACACTAGTATTTAGTAATGCAAAATTGGTAACTTAATAGACAGCTTGCTATATTAGCTACCTACCTCACACAGCAATAGGATGCTGGGTTGCACCTCAGTCAGTATTAAGTCCCCACTGACATGTGACCATTTGAGAGAGAGTGTGTCTAAAACTGAATACTTAAATGGATGGAATGGACTTATTTTAACAACAGGAATGTGTTCTTAAAACTTAAGTTACCATCTATCTAGCTGCTATCAATTTGGTCCATCATTTACTAAGTACAATGAATCTAACTGACCTAGCCTAAATTGAAAATAAAATCTAGAAAGTTTATTAGCCTATCAGCTAATAAATAAAATGTAATTAATTAATAAAAAATAAAAAAAAAAACAGAAAATATGGGCTAATGGCCATACAAAGTGTATTGAACATAAACAGGGTTTAACTTGTTGAGACCATAAAATTACTCTGGGAAAGCTTGCATGCCTTAATTGGAATCAATATTCTCCATCATGTTTTGCCAACCGGGAGTGCGCTTAAACTTGTTTTAACCACCCAAGAGAGCAATTAACTGTTTTGTTTTCACTTAAGAGGGCAGTTTAGTGTGTTTTGCCAATGAGGAGGGCATTTAAAGACGCCCTTTTGCCACCCAAGTGGATAGTTTATCATGTTTTAACCAGCCAAGGGGGCAATTTAGTGTTTGTTCCACCCAAGAGGGCAGTTTAGTGTGTTTTGCCAACCAGGTGGGCACTTTAGCATGCGTTTTTGCCTCCCAAGAAGGCACTTTAGCACGCGTTTTTGCCTCCCAAGAAGGCACTTTAGCACACGTTTTTGCCTCCCAAGAAGGCATTTTAGCACACGTTTTTGCCTCCCAAGAGGGCACATTAGTACGCGTTTTTGTCACCCAAGAGGGCAGTTGTATTTTGCCAACCAGGTGGGCACTTTAGCACGCGTTTTTGGCTCCCAAGAGGGCACTTTAGCGCAAGTTTTTGCCACCCAAGAGGGCAGTTTATCATGTTTTAACCAGCCAAGGGGGCAGTTTAGTGAGTTTTTTTCCACCCAAGAGGGCAGTTTAGCACGCGTTTTGGCTCCCAAGAGGGCACTTTAGCGCGCGTTTTTCAACAACTGGGCCACACCGCCCCCGCCCCCCCCTGTGCACATCACTGGTTCAGGTCCTACCTGTCACATCAGACTAGTGTCAGCCTAGATGACTCTGTGTCCTCCACTGCTCCTCTTTCATGGCACTCTTTTATTTTCTCTCTATCTTCTACCACTTGGTTCTATTCTCAGGAAACATGGCATTTCTTTTCATTGCTATGCGGATGACAGCCAGATCTATGTCCCCCTCAAAAAGGCTGATTCCTACTCCGTTAACCCACTGCTAAAGTGTTTACATAATCCGTGTACCCTTCGTTCTTTGGTTTTTCCGTTTCAGAACCAAATTAAAATAATTATCAAAATATACACCTGCACCCTGCGTTTAAAGGGACCCTGCGGTTCATTGAAACCCGGCTATTATTTGGTAATAAATGGTACATTTACACCCGGCTCTGTACGCCGGAGCGGCGGCGGCCATGCGCATCCGCGATTCATTTACAGCCTGGAGGCGGCGTGGTGTGTGTCTCCTCTCTGCTCTGACTGCAGGCTGGACTGCTGCACGAGGCTACTGAGAGACTGACCGCCTGTGAGTGCTTTTGGACGGTGAAGGGACTCACGGCAGCACCCACTGCTCGTTGAGCACAGTAACTGCAGAGTGATACGTGCTTTCAAGTCAGAGTCTCTAAACACCAAAAAAGTCTCCAATAACACCAGTAAAAGTCGCTATTTGTCAGTAGTCGCTATTGACAAAAAAATTCGCCAGAAGGATGATTTGTTTGTGTGTTATAATAGTCCAACCACTTGCATTTCGACATGGGGGGAATTTTCGTGATTTTGTTTTTTATTTTTTAATATTTTTTCCGATTTTTTTTTCCCTCCCATCCTGTAGCCTACTCGCGCCCCCCCGGGAGAGTGTCCGCCCCACCTGTTGAGAACCACTGCATTAGTCCATTATTAGATTCCTTCTGATGCTGACTATCACATAAAAAGGTGTTTTAGAGGCTCAGACAGACCTCTTGTGTTCATTGGCAGCTCATTATGAGAGAGATCACGTCCACCTTCGGTGCGTGACGCACATTTCCTAATATGGACTTCACTCCTGGAGAGGGTGACCCCTAATTTCCACTGGATCCGCTCCGTGTGTGTAGGTTACAACAGGTTGTGGAATTTGGTTAAAATTCCGCGTAGTCAAGCCAGCCGCTCCAACATTTTAAGTGCACCCATATTACAGACTTTATGGCCATAAAGTAAGGGCGCACTTAAAATGTTGGAGCTGCTCCGTCTCTTCTTCTTTCTCTCCTGAGACGGGGGCGGACCGGACGAGCTAATGTTCCGGAGCAGAATGTCAATCAATATTTTATCAGTATATGCCTATTGAGATTGAGGAGTCACGTGCTGATTTGGGTTGATCTGGGCGGGGTCTGAGCCGGTCGGCCATGATGGTAGGAGACGCTATCGGTTGTCAGGGGCAACGCCTGCAGAACTTCACAGAGACGCGACTAAACAGTCCAGAGCTCTTTAATTTCTGCGCATTTATTATTTCGGCGGGACAGAGACGGATCTACGAATATGAGAAAGAAAAGGAAGAAAGTAAAGCAATGCAAAAAGATAAGGCGAAAGAAAAGGGACCTTACAGGAACAAGCTCACACCAAGCGCATAACAGCGGTATTTGGAGAAGCTCTCGGACATCCAAAATATCGACCCATACGAGCAGTGCCGGATTTAGCAATTTGGGGGCCCAAGGCGAAGGTATGTATGGGGGCCCTAAACCCTGCATGCACTTCTTTACTCCAAAATGAAGACAGAGAACGAAGACAAGCTAATAGTACACAAGCTAATAGTCACCCATGATGGAGAATAAGAAAACAACTGTCCTTGCAAAAATTCCAGGTTAACCAGCACTGTTTATTTCTAAAAGTCGGCAACAAAAGCACATAACACAGTCCCCTGATTCACTGTAGATAAGTCACATCCTATTAATCTTCTCCCTGTTTTTCATTTGGATGTAGTACTTATTACTACACTGCATGAAAAGTGGGATTTTCGTCCCTGTAAACGCCCGGAAATCTTCCTAATTTTCAGCAGTTAACGTCAATTTACAGCCTGCGAACGTCGCGTTCGTCTGTGCCACATACTGACGGAAACGAACCATGACCTTCAATTTGCATATGAATAGCAGCAAAACCACGCCTTGCCAGAGAATGTGTGGGCTGGCTTGAATATCCTTACTCAGTATTGGATGAAACCACTACTAATAAACAAGCAAAATCACTCGTGATTGGCCACCCTGGGCCATTATAAATGTAAACCCCAGTAAGAATAAATAAAAATAAAAATTTAAATTATATATATATATATATATATATATATATATATATATATATATATATATATATATATATATATATAAATATATATATATATGATATCATCAAAGACATGAATTAATTTATTGAGGAAAGGAACATTTGCCAGGAAGGTGTTGTTTATTCAAAGAAAGAGCTTTATTAGCACAAACACAATCACACCACAACTATGTACAAAGCATAATCTGCCCACACAACAAACGGGAAGCTCCTGAGAAGCCCAAAATCCTACAGCACCGTAAAGTGTCTGTTTCTGCAGACGTCTGTGGTGCGCTGCCCTGTACTTCGGAATCGCCTCTCATGTGACAGCAGTGTTGCACAGAGCTCGGTGAGCTCCCGGCTGCGAAAGGACGGAGGTCGCACAATCCATCCAGACACCCGCCATCTTGTGCCGTCTTCCTCCTCAGACATCAGGTCTATGGCGGCGCACTTCCAAAGGTCCACCTCATCCTCAGCTAGCACTCTGTCTCGCTTGCAGCAGCTGTAAAAACAATCAATAAAGACGATCAGTACTGCGCGATGCACTGCGTATGGATACAACACATCTATTATTTAATAGAATATTAGTCACATTGACCAAAAACGGATCTAATGTAATAATGTCTTACAGGCAGGTAGAAAACAATGAAAAAGAGTGGTATGAATAAAGAAACGAAAGTCACAGTAAAATTAAACTAGGGAGAACACAGTAACAGTTACTTACACACGATGGCGTCATTATTGGCATCATGTAAATCTGGACTTGCAGACATAACTCCAAGCTAATAGGAGGTCGCGGCCTGGTTGTGAGGCGAGGTTAGTCTGTCAAAACAAAATGCTGGCAGCGATAAACCTCCGTGTCCCTCTGTGGCAGCGAAGCTCCGTCCATCGGCGACACTCTCCGTGGCGACGCGGCAAATATCCTCCCGTCAGCGCAGGCCTCCTCTGGACAATGGCCGGGCCGCTAGCCTAGCTCCTGCTAGCTAGCTTAGCCGAACTTGCTTCGTGTCCAATAAAACACAAACACTTTGACTGCGATGGAGAGTCCAACTCACACACTCACAGCACGTCGTCCGACAACAGTTCACAGTCCGTTAGTGATAAAACACGACACTGACGACACTCACAGTCCTCTGTCAGCTGCTCGACGCCATTAACTCTCCTCTCCTTCTTCCTCGTCACTCACGCTCCGGTCAACCCGGAAGTGTAAAAACTCTTAAAGGTCATGAACTCTCACACGTAATAAGAATTACTTTTCAACTTCTTTTAAAACATTCAGAACCCATGATATTATACAAATACTTATATATTTTTGCATAAAATATTTCAAAATATTTTATGCAAATTTTAACTTCTTAACAACTGGCGTTTTATCTTTAACTTGTTCCCAGGAGAGAGAGAGAGAGAAAACAAGAATAAATAACCTTTTTTACATAACATTGGCCATTGCTAATGACATACACAGTAACTAATCTAGCATACTTTCATTAAATAAATCAATTCAAGTGAAAATATAAGGGTCTATAATTAGGCAATACTGAGCCTCATCAATTTATACCAGAGATTTTCTTAAAATGAAGTTAACACCTTTTAGAAAAAGGTCACCTTGGGTAAAACTCCCCCTGCTACCCTGATTTGCATTTGTATAGCTCACAGCATTTTCATTTACATGTTAAAGTCTCCCCTAGAATCAGGGGGAGGGGGGTCATTGTTGCCTGCAAACAGCCGCGTGCAGTCGCAAACCTGAAATTCCACGTCAATCTACATTTCCGCATACTGACGGAAATCCCACTTTTTATGCAGTGTAGTAAATCTATCTAGGGCTATAACTGGCAGAACTAGGTTGACTCACCAGAACCCCACCATTGTCATCATCATCGTCATCATCGCTGTCAAAATGGCCATCACTGGACAACTCCTCCACCTTGTCTGTGTCAACGCCAGACACAGCTAACGTTAGCTGCTGCTGCTGCTGCTGCTGTTGCGGCGCCGGCATATCCAACCGTTTGGACGTTGTTGACTGTATCCCCAGTAACAGCAGTGGTAAAATAGTTTGTAAGCTTTGCTATATATTTCTCCGCGTCTTTTTCCTTTTTCCGTTTATTCGAACCGCTCGGGTAGTTTCGTTTCATTTTAGCTTTTACTCCTTGTCTGTTTGTTTACATCTTCTACTTCTTCTTCTTCTCCTTCTGTGTGGTTTATTGGCGGTTGGCAAACGGTGCATTACCGCCACCAACTGGACTGGAGTGTTTTTTGTTTGTGTTCATCTTTTGCAGTCCGTCACGGACTAGTCCATTTCATTGTGAAAGTAGGGGGTGTATGTGGGACAGATACCCATGAATTTGACATTTTAACTAATACTTAAACGTTTTTCTAAATAATGAATTACATATTAACAAAAATTGCCACGTTTTTGAAGTGTGTTGATGATACATTTCTTATTTTCCTTTTTTTTTTTTTCCCTGGAGGTTGGTGGGGGCCCCCCCCTACAACCGCTGGTGGAGGGGCCCCAAGCAACCGCCTACCTATGCCTCTATGTTAAAGGAGTCATATTATACCCTATTTCTACAAGTTAATCTAGTTCCCTGGTGTCCTAATGAAATGTCTGTGACATGCTTTGGTCAAAATACCATAAGGATGAAGCACAATAGCAGTTCATAACTGTTCAATAACCCTGCCAAAACAGCCCTGTTAAGAACAGTCGGTTTTGAGTGCCTGTCTCTTTAAATGCAAATGAGACACAGGTAATCCACCCACTTCTTCCGGGAGGTGTGACGACGCCGGCACGCTCATGCTACCATGACAACAACTGAGCGTGAACCCTGGGAGAAACATGGCTGCAGGAGGAAACTTTGCTGTCCAACCTTAAATGTTTGAACCAGAGTCAGACCCTGAACAAGAAGGAGCTAGCGAATAAGTTGCTCAATGTAGACTGCAACAAGACGTTTCTGAATGGTGAGTTATGATCTTTATTTTACTTTTTTCTTAAAAATGTGTATGTTTGTACGTCGGTAAATACGGTCGCTGACTAAATACGGTCGACCGCTGACCGCTCTATGTGTAACTCACTGCTTATAACAATCTAGATATGTGTTGAGTAAACATAAGTAGCATGCTATTCCCGTTACACGAGTAAATTTCACAAGTCCGCAATGTTTTTTCGGCAGCTACGAGTGGGAATGTAGCACTTTTATTCTCAGCTACGCCATAATAATGTTAACTGTTACGTCATTATTTTGTCCGACATCTAACTCACAGCGATACACTTTTCACGTGTGTGCGGGCTGGGGCGACTGTCTGCCAGCTCCGTATCCCCCATAGTAATGTCTGTTTATCCGTTTGTACTGCGTTTCAACATAATGCACTAATTCCAATTAATAACGTTACATCGTTGCACATGCTGACCAGTCGTTATTGCTAACAACATATTCAAATAAAAAAACCGTTAAACTGATATGTTCCCTTTTTCCCCTCTGGTTTAGGTGTGTACTTATGTTTAGATGCATAACAATGCATACAGCACCTGAGAATGTCTGCTTGTTGAATGAAAATGTAACTATTCAGTCATATTATCAGTCATCAAACGTCACTTAACCTTTCACATTTACAGGTTATAAGAAGACTAAATCAGCTTCAAAACTCACGTTCCTGCATGGCAGACCACCCTGGCCTCGTACCAGTGTGCATTCTCACTTCAGAATGCACTAAATATCTACAGAGCCTTTACGTCTGAGGGGAATAGAACAGTAAGTGTTTTTTTTTTTTGCATACCGTAAAATATCAAATAATAGCCGGGCGTTTATTTGTTTGTTCCAACCACTTAACAGACCAGGCCTTTGTTTTGGACAGGCGTTTAATTGAGACCCGGCTATTATTTGGTAATATACGGTATAAATTCTGTTACTGTAATAAAAATATGAGTAATGAAATAAATTCAATTTTCCACTTTGTTACATTGCTTATTTTTCTTTTTGAAAGGCAGTTTGACAATTGTTAAAATGTTACATATCAAACACTAGGAAAGATACATTTCTGCAAAAAAATCAATTTGCAAGAACACAGTTTATTAGCAACATCTACACCTAGGTCTATGACAATCTTGCTGCTCATAAATGGTGGAAATCCAAATTAGATATTGTGCAGGAATTTATGTTTTGTACTTTTGGATACTCATCCCACTCCTACGAACCTGTCTCTTGATGATCATAATTCTTATGTCTACATGTCAAACACTGAAAGTACAGAAAACAGCTTATATAATTTTATAAATACAAGTACAGCAAACAACACACAACTATTCAAAAAGTTACTGAATGTACAAGTAGTTTTTATTGCCTGTTGTTAAACAGTAGGTAATATAAATATTTACAAAAAAATATAAGGTAAATCAAAAACTATGTCTAAATATAAATGTATAACTAAATATATCCACTCTGTTCAGCCGTTACAGATACTTGGCATATAGGAGCTTTGAGAGCTGGTGTTGGGGCTTTCTGGGCTGAAGAGTTTGTGGCACTGCCCAGCTGTGTGGTGCTGCGTATACGGATGGAGTTCCCCGGCACTCGAGGCATCTACGTGGGGTTCAGACCGGCCCTTGACTGAACCTTGTCACATAGTGGTCCATCACCTCCTTCTTGTCCAGCGTTTCTAACTGCGCAGAGAGCACCTCAGGAATGGAGATCTTCAAAACCTCATCTGCGTATGAACCAGGGTCCTGAAAAACCTTCTCAAACACCAGGTCCAAGATGTCATCCACCTAATCTGCAATTAGAAAAAGTGAAATATTGTGCGTACTTTATCATGTTTTATCGTATATTTATTAAAAACAAAACTAGAAAAAGCCATAGACACTGGTTAATTATATTTTATTTATTTTACAAGTATTTTTTAATGTCTGTTTCATTTTTCTGTGTGATTTCAATAAAAAGGTTTAAAACTTACGAAAGGTTGGTTGCTCCTTCACTGGCTTTGCTGTGTATTCTCCTCCTTTCTTCCACTTTGGAAATGAAGCCTGAACAGTGGCTCACCAGCTGAGGTTGTTGCCTGTGGACGGTCTGTATTTTCATTGAAGTGCAGGGCTGCCAGGTATAGTCTTGGGAGGAAAAATAATACAATGCTAAATAAGAATGCGAGCACATTGTACACATTGCAAAAAATATTCAGAAAATGGTGATTTATTTTCAAATAAATAGCTGTATTTAGAAAAATGCAGGACTCAAATGTCCTCTGATGATGATTAAAAAATCAATTTGATGAGGAAGAATCTGGCAAATCACAATCCGAGCAAACCCATGCACATCCCTCATTTCACATTAGATTTTAGTAAGTGAGCAAAAACGTACACATTTGCGAAGCAACTTTTCTGTGTCCGTGTCTGCATATAACTAACGTTAATCGTAGCACAGCAGGCAGGGAACCCCTGTATCCGACTCCAAAACTAAGTAGTGATTGCTTTACTGCAGATAACGTTTTGGTACTCTCAGATCGGGTCTCTTATGCCAGCAGCTAACACTACACACGTAGTTACATGAATACTAACACAAAGGAAGTCTTTAGCCTCCTTTAGCACAACATGATAATAAATTAACGCAGCCCACCGTCCGTGAACAACTGAGACCATTTCATACCGTCTGCTCGGCCGTGAGCATGTGGAGGAGACGGTCTCCCATGCGTATTCACGTCGGAGAAGTTGTTCGCGGACGGTGAGCTAGCTAGCTAGCTGCTCGGCCTTGAACATGCTAGCCAGCTAGCTAGCTAGCATGTTCACGGCCGAGCAGTTGTTCACCGGCCGATTAGAAGCGATCATATATGAATATCCTAATTCATTTTCTCAATTCAGTGCCATGTTTTAAAAGACTGCTGATTAACATTACAGTGAATCATATGACCAGTAAGCCCAACGTTGCAACTTAACGTTAGTTCAGCCTCATATCTACATCAACGGTTAGCGTTAGCTCATGTGCTAAACGGCCAAAGTAACACAAACGAAACTGTTTTTTTTAAATACTTACACGGACAGTGGGTATGGATCCATCTTCTAGGAACAATCTCGTTGCCAGTCCAGCTTTATACCCTGGTTGCTGAAACAGTCCGGCGTGAAGTGACTGGCACAGACAAAAACACTTTTGCTCACTGAAGCTGGGACGTTTCCCTGAAAAATAAAATTTAGCCACTTCGCTCTGATATCCTCTTTGGTAGGGAAGCGATGACGGGAAACATGAGTATCCATGCATCTCATGACATAGCAGGAGTGCTTGGCTTTCGGGTTGTACATGGTAGCGTTCAGGCTGTCGCGTACGAGTGAGGCGAGAAAATGGCGGATCATCGTTCAGGTAGCCGGCGTAATGTGGGAGGAGATATCCAGCATGAGGGTGGGAGTATTCAAATCACCCGCTCTGTTACGTAACAGCGCGGGTGAAATCCAACTGGCTCCTTTAGAGACACATTTTCTGACTGCGTCCGTTTACAAAACATTGACTTAGTGGTCAAAAATCATTCTTAAGGGGTGGGGAGGCACTCCAGATATGCAAATACACACACTAAAGCAACGAAAAAGTGAGTTTTGCATAATATGTCTCCTTTAAGACCGGCTATGCATACGAGCTCCCTGCAGTGGAATGGCACAGAGACCTGGATCATTTACCTCCATGCACATACATGGACATCGTCAGTTACCTTGTTTTTGGTGTAAGTTACTACACAATGCAGGAGTTTAAAAGCCACAAGTCTTTGGAAAGTTACGAGACTTTCTGCTGCGGCTGGGTGCAGGACTTGGCCATCTACAAGCCCCCAGGTGGTGAAAACAGCGTTGTACCGGCAAAAAGACATTTTTAGAGAATGTACCCGAGTGAAAATGCAGAGAACACACTCTCATCGACTGGGGGGTGCGATCGAAAGTAAGGTCCTTTCTTCTTATTGCAGCCAACCAAGCAATCCGGCGTCTACTCGTCAGGTCAGAGACTTGCTTTCCTTATGCTGTGTCCATTTCGGCAACCTAAACTGTATCCCATTGTTCCTATGTTTTCCATATGAATCGTGTGAGGTACTGAATCAGTTTTTAACGCAGCAGTGACTTCCAGGCATGGTAAAACAGTGCGGAATTGTAAAAACCTCCACTACTACAGAGTAAAGAACACACGTAAACAATCATGTTTTGCCGCTGGCATCCTGCCATCATGGCGGAGAGGGGGAAGATCCCGCGAGATCGAGGGAGGGGCTTTGTACCATGACGACAACTCCTCACTCTCAATAGGCTACATACACACATAGCCTACCCTGTTTATAGAAGTAATCACAGCCGTTTCCAGATCGGCATCTGAAACATAGGCTACTTCTACAGTGAAGGTTGTGCTCCATGAAAAATAAAAAATCGGAAAAAAGATTATAAGAAAAAAATAATCACGAAAATTCCCCCAATGTCGAAATGCAAGTGGTTGGACTATTATAACACACAAACAAATCTTCAATCTAGCGACTTTTACTGGTGTTATTGGAGACTTTTGTGGTGTTTGGAGACTCTGACTTGAAAGCACGTATCACTCTGCAGTTACTGTGCTCAACGAGCAGCGGGTGCTGCCGTGAGTCCCTTCACCGTCCAAAAGCACTCACAGGCGGTCAGTCTCTCAGTAGCCTCGTGCAGCAGTCCAGCCTGCAGTCAGAACAGAGAGGAGACACACACCACTCTGCCTCCAGACTGTAAATGAATCGCGGATGCGCATGGCCGCCGCCGCTCCGGCGTACAGAGCTTTATTACCAAATAATAGCCGGGTTTCAATGAACCGCAGGGTCCCTTTAAACGCAGGGTGCAAGTGTATATTTTGATAAATAACCGCAGGGGAAACACCCCGATCTCATCATCATGACGTCTACGTCACGTCTCTTTAGGAGCGGCAGCGCAGCTTTCTGTGTGAATTACATGAATTACAATTACTGCGCTGCTGCTCCTAAATCCAAATTTTCCAAATATCACAATAACAAAACAGTAAAAATCAAAAAACGTAATTTTCACGTTATTCTGTTTTTGTTTTAAAACAGAATAACAGCTACAAAATGTGTGATTTTGTGTTATTCTGTTTTTCCGTTTTTCCGTTCTGGTTTTAAAACAAAATAACAGAAAAACAAAGTTGTTTTTCTGTTATTTTAATTTGGTTTTGAAACGGAAAAACCAAAGAACGAAGGGTACACGGATTTTACATGACATTAAAGCTTGGATGTCTTTAAATCTTCTGAAATTTAATGACGAAAAGACAGAAGTCATGGTCTTTGGTGGCACTTCTGTGACCCTCCCCCAAGTTGATTTGGTCTCTCTGGCACAGTATCACAAGCCAGTTGTGAACAATCTGGGTGTAAAAGTAGACTCGGACCTTAAATTTGACAGCCAGATTAAAGCTGTGGTGAAATCTAGCTTTTTCCACTTAAGGCAGTTGGCAAAAATCAAACCAGTCCTTCAGAGACACCAATTTGAGACAGTAATCCACGCCTTTGTGAACACTAGGCTGGATTACTGTAATGCACTTTATATGGGGGTTAGTGGGTCCTCCATTGCACGTCTTCAACTGGTACAAAATGCTGCTGCACGTCTTTTAACTGGCACAAGCAAGTATGAGCACATCTCACCTATAGCTTCACTCCACTGGCTGCCTGTCCATTTAAGGATTCATTTTAAAATTCTTTTATTTGCTTTTTAAAGCCTTGAATGGCCTTGCCCCACTGTACCTCTCTGAGCTGCTGCACCCCTACATGCCCAGCCGATCTCTCAGGTCAGCTGACCAGCTGCTCCTGACAGTGCCTAAAGCTAGGCTTAAGCTCAGAGGAGACCGAGCGTTTGGAATGGCTGTGGCTACTACTCCTTTGCCTCCGGCTTTCCTACAATGTCCAGGAGAACCTGCTATGCCGTTTGAAACATGGTTGAGAATGTTTGAAAATTATCTGCTTGTGATTGACGTGTAAGGAGAAAAGTGGCCTGATACCCGACAGCGAGCTGTACTACTGCATAGCGGCGGTACTGAAGCACAGCGGATTTTCTACACATTGCCTGAAACGGGTACTACTTACGCCCATGCTGTGGCTGCCTTGAGATCGCATTTTGTGCAGAAAGTAAATATGATTGCTGAGAGACATAAGTTCCGCCAACGAGCGCAGAGAGACATGATGAAACAATGGCGCAGTACGTCTCCACCCTACGCGAGATGCTGCCATTGTGTGACTGGAAATGCAGAGCAAGATATGCTACAAGATCAAATTGTTGAACGGGTTTACATTGGACGCATACATGAACGTTTATTACTGGAAGATAAACTGACACTGAATAAAGCCATACAGATTGCCAACCAAGTGGAATCTTGGTGCTGCACGTGACGCCAGTACATTCTCAAACAGTGAAGTGCCAGTGTGGGATCAAAACCGCCAAAGAAGGGAGGAGGATGCTTCCACAGCTCAGGTGGACTAAGGAAAGGTGAAGCACAGTCTGCACACACACGCCAATGTTACAGATGTGACTCAAACACCTGGCAAATTCTACAAAATGCCCTACTACAAATAAAATATGCAAATCATGTGGAAAGACTGGGCACTTCACAAAAGTGTGTCGCTCAGGTCAAAAACATGAAGTGAAGGAGGTTGTTATCCCTGAACTGACTGTATTGTTTCTGCAAGATGCTGCTCCAGTGGAAAAGAAAATAATGTGCAAAGTGGAATTAGGCACATCCCCAAATACGATATACTTTATTGTCCCGTTCAGGGAAATTTGTCTTGGACTCAACAGCTGCGCCATAAATGCCTTGACAGCCACAATGACAACAAACAATACATCATCAGCCATACCATCACTGACAAATACATAACAATATTGCACATATCCCATAACATAACACATACACTATACATAAGTAATACATGCTAAAAGATCACCACAATAAATAATCAAAACACTAAAAATTATTGCACAAGTATCGGCCTCAAGCAGCATTATGTAGGAATTAAATATACAGCCATGGGACATGATAGTGGATACTGGATCGTCAGTTTCAATATTGCCAGCTCATGTTTATGAGTACACATTTAGTCACATACCCCTGAGAAAGCAGAGATCCCACATATTCAAGACAGAGGATCCCAGTACTAGGCACACTGGATACACAGGTACACCATGATGGACACTCTGCCCCAGCTTCCTTCTACATCGTTAAGTCAGGTTCACTGCTAACTGTTCAGATACCAGCGAGTCTGCTACGGCTTAGCATCAGCACCCTCAGCATTCCAGAATTGATGTCCATTGTGCTGCAAGGTCTACCAGGAGTCCAAGCATATCTGGACGACATCATAGTGTACTCATCTAACCATGCTGATCATGAAACACACCTGAAAGCTGTACTCTACAGGTTACAGGAAAAGCTGGACTACGTCCGAATACAGAGAAATGCAAATTCTACCAGGAAAAGCTGACTTACCTTGGCCACACAATAACCAAAGACGGTTTGCTGCCAAATGATGACCACATTGTGGCCATTCGTGATGCCCCAGCGCCTGCAGATGCTACTTCCCTCAGATCTTTTCTTGGCCTGACATTGTGGTACTCAAAGTTCATACAAAACTATGCAACTGTAGTGGAGCCAATGAGAGCAGTACTACGGGACGCTACATTCACATGGACTGAGGATGCACAGCGTAGTTTCCAGCAAGTAAAACTACTTATTACTGACAGTTCATCACTTGCCATGTTTGACCCCTCACTGCCCACCATAGTGTCCACGGATGCCTCGGACTATGGCATAGGCGGGGTCCTCACACAGATACACCCAGATAGCTCTGAAAGAACAGTGGCATTTGCTTTCCGCTCTGAGTGCTGCTGAGAGGAGATACTCAGTAGTGGAAAAAGAAGCATTGGCCTGTGTCTAGGCCACAGAGCGCTGGAGGACCTACTTATGGGGGACAAAATTCACCTTGAGAACTGATCACCAGGCCTTAACCACACTCCTGAATACAAAAGGCATGGGTAGGGCTGGTATGAGAGTAGCACGCTGGTCTGCCAGGCTACTCTGTTTCAACTATGACATTGTCTACAGGCCCGGTGCACAGAACCATGCAGCAGACTGCCTCTCTCGTTTGTCGCTGCCATACGACTAGAATTGCTCCCCAGACATGGAACCAGAAGCTGTTGCTGCTGTGTCTGTTCTCCTGACTGCTGTTCCCATGTCTGATTTCTCAGATTTCTGCTCTTCCTGCCCAGAGTTGTGCCAGCTCCGCAACTATATGACAAAAGGATGGCCTGCATCCTCTAAAGGTTTGCCTGCAGACATGATGCCATACTACAAGGTTAGGAAGGAACTGTCCATACACGAGTCACTTGGCGTAAGAGGAAGCTACAGGTTAGTAGTGCCAGTACAGTTACGTTCACGCATGGTACATCTAGCACATGAGAGCCACCAAGGCATCGTCTGTACCAAACAGCGACTCCGAGACTTGTATTGGTGGCCCAAGATGGATGCGCTGGTACAGTCTGTCATTGCCACCTGTGTTTCCTGCCAGCTGAACGACAAGGCAACAAAGACTAACCCTGCACCGATGACACCAGTGTCTTTGCCCCATGGACCTTGGCAAAAGCTGGCACTGGACATTGTTGGCCCATTCGAGACTGGTCCTGCTGATTGCAAGTTCGCTATTACTATGGTGGACTACGACTCAAAGTGGCCAGAAGTGTGTTTTGCTCCACAATGCACCACCGCTACAGTGATTCGCTTCACGAGGACTGTGTTTAGCCAAAAGGGAAACCCCATAACAGTGGTTACAGATAATGGCTCACAGTTTACCTCCTCAGAACTGGAGGAACGAGACATCCAACACATCAGGACCACAATATACCACCAAGAAGGAAATGGAGCTGTAGAGAGACTAAATAGGGTGTTGAAGGAAAGCATCCTTAATGCAGAGAGAGAGAAAGCTCCATGGAAAGCTCATATCACTGAGTTCCTTCGAGTATACAGAGCTACACCACATGCAACCACGGGGATATCACCATTCCAGCTCATGTATGGAAGAAAGATGAGAACTAAACTCTCTGTCCAACCTGACTCCACAGCTGGACCATGAACGGAGAGACAGAGTCAAAAAGAAGCAGCTACATATGAAAACATACACTGATGCCAAGCGACATGCCAAAGCTCCTAAGTTGCACCCAGGAAGCCTGGTGCGTGTGAGAAACCCAGTGCATGTCAAGAAAGGAAAGTCCAAGTTCAGTGAGCCTCTCAAAGTAATGCAGCAGAAAGGACCTCACAGCTACACACTCACTGATGGGAAAACGTGGGATGCTTCACACCTGTCAGTGCTGCCTGAGACCTTCCCTCTTCCAACTGGAGAACAGAGGCCGGAGGGGCCTGCTCCAAGTGACAATGTACCAATCGGGAGCCAGCGGATCAGAAAACAACCAAAGTGGCTTAAAGACTATGTTACTTGAGAGTACAAGGACTTAAAATGTGTTGTTTTAGCAGTGCTTACAACAGAGCATAACATGTGGTTGCATTAGCAGTGTTATACAAAGAAAATGTGTTCTGCAAATTGTTGTAGGTGACATAATAACAGGGTTATCACTACATTCAATAGTTCTTTGAAAATATTTAGCAATTACCCCATTTGGTTTAATGTAGAAGTAATACTTTTAAGAACGGGGGAAATGTTGTGTCCTGAAAATTAATACTATGCCAGACCAGTAGGTGGCAGTGCTGTGTTACTATTGTTACATGACTGAAGAAGAATTAAGTGCCGAAAATTGTTGTAATGCGTTGGTTGAAAGGCGTGCAAGAAAAAGTAAAGTCATGAAAAGTTAGTCTTCCGTCCGGTGTTTCTTTTCAAGTGTTTATTACTACTAAAACACAACACGTACTGCCCAGAGAGAGAGCTCCAAAAAGAAGTAATTAAAAACAGTACAGTGCAAGTAAAACAAACAATAGGAAAGAGGAAAAAAGGTGAGCAATAGCTGCTGTAACAGGCTGCCACTTAACTGCCAACCTTTGTTCAGAACATGCCATACAACCAAATAGTTTTAGCTATTTGTCACTTAACATTCAATCAGTTTATGCAAACTTTATTGGCTCTGGTGTATCCCGGCAGCACTACACCTGTGACATCATCTGTGGCCAACACTGCATTTGACGAGTGAGCAACTGCTGGAGGCTTTTGACAAAGACATTTTCTGAACTATGAAACAGGAGGGAGAGAGTGGAAATGAAGGTGAGCTCATTGGACTTTAAACTACATTTTCTCACTTAAGTCTCGAGTCCCCAACTCACGTCTTCAGGGGGTCTTTGTGGAGCTTAGGGGTGTGTTGGGTCTTGGTCCTGCTAGAGTTGGACTTGGTGTCTCCTCTGAGCTTTGTTCTGCCTTGGGGGCCAAGGGCACTGGGGGTTCCTAGCTGTCTTGGGTTTTTTCTCTGCAGCCATCTGGCCTCCACCCTGTTTGGACATTTGCAGTGGCACTTGGGGACCCAGAGGAATCTCACTGGGGCATCCAGATGATGCTGCGGTGGTTTTGCACAGACTTGTTGGGTCTGTGCTGGCTCGGGTGCATGCTGTTGTTGAAACAGGTGGGTTGTTGCACCTGAGAATGAGGCATCTGTGGTGGAGCGGTGGTGTTGCACTTTGGGTGGGGGTGTTCTAGATTGTAGTCTCAGTTTTTACTGCTCTCATTGTGTAAAGCACTTTGTGTTACTGCGTTGTATTAAAATTGACATACACAAAGTTTGATTCACTAATATCTCTAATTCTAGGACAAATAAGCAAATCAAGATACAGCATATGATGATAATAACGTGTTAAATAGATAGACTTGCAGTATCACTTTCACCAACAGTTCCACCTCCTAACTTCACTTTATCCTCCTGCTGAATCTGCACCTACACCAGTTCAAACTGGACATGCTCTTTGAAAAGTCTTTTTTCTCAGACAGGAAGGTGTTTCTGGCCTTTTGACTCCACAACATAGTAACAGCTGTTCACAGTTGGCTTGATAAGGCAGGAGGGGAGAGCTTTCTGGTTGTGGCTGCTCGCGTCAAAGCCAGATAGTGTCATGCACTCCCATCTCTTCCCATGAAGAGCTAATCTAGAAAAGCCCCCACTCACATTTGATTCTCATGGCCATGAGCGAGCTGTTGTTGTCAGCCCAAAAGGATCAATGTTAGACTGGTAACATTTTTGCACACTTTATATTTTTGACAAGCTAAATAAATCTGTAATGAGGAAATAGGGTAATATTCTCCTGTCAGGTACAATTGATTTACTTAATGTGCAGTTCAATCGTGTACCATCAACAGCTTTCTCCTCTCCTGGCTTTCTGTTGCAACTGTTTTTAATAATGTCCAAACATATCTTTCTTGCAGTCTTCAAGACCAAAATGCAGTTGTATTCACTCTTGTCCCTGCACGATGACAATGAGCACATTCTTAATTAGTCATTACATCTTGTATCTTGAGAGGTCCTTTGCTCATTTTGTCCATACTTCTACTGTATATTCCTGCAAACTAATTTCCTTGTAACTTCCTGCTCTTGCAATGGGAGTAGGGGGTAGGGAGGAAAGAGTGCCAGATCTAGCCCATGCTCAGTGCACGACTTGAACTATGCACTGTGGTTGTTACTTATTGATATAGGTACTGTCTGTGTGTGTGTGTGTGTGTGTGTGTGTGTGTGTGTGTGTGTGTGTGTCAGTGATAACTGATCCAACCAGGAAAAAAAATCTCCTCTCTTTGAGCCACTCCTCCAAAACACATGAAATGAATGTAGCACCCATTCGGTAGATGTTTTAGTGGCTAATTGCTATGTTCAACAGGCTCTCTTATCTTTTTAGACTCAGAAATACAGGACAAATAAAATGCTGAAATGCCACAATCATTTAAACACAAGCAAAAGAGCCATCACAAATAAACCTCAGGCTTGGCTCAGGGGCTGTGTGCTTTATGCTATTGTTAGCCGCCTCAGGAGTGTGTTACTGCCACAGTGGACTCAGGGGCTGTGTGCTTTGTGGTTCTCTGTTAGCAAAGCCTATAAGCAATATATCCATGTAGCTTGTGGAAGACTCTGGTCATGTGTAATAAATGCAAAAGGTATAGAGTGTGCAGGCAGGCGGGTACGCAAGACGACAGATGGGTCCTGAACAGTTCTTTTATTTGTCACAGAATTTAATTTACTGATTGCTGCTGGGGTGTTAAGAGATGTTCTACAACTTCCCTTTCTTAAAAATAAGCTACAGTATAATAAACCCCAAGAAGCTAGGGGTGGGCGATTGGGCAAATTTTGGTATCGATCTGATACCAAGTAATTACAGGGCCAGTATTGCCGATACCGATACTGATACTTTTTACTTGAAAATTCCTGATCATTGATTGATTTAGTACTTTTTCCCTTAACTAGTTGACCATGATTATGATAACGATAAAACACAGGAAAAAAGATTTTAGCCAAATAAGAAAATATATTTAACTTAATTAAATCTATAACCTATCTGCATGTAGCCTAAATAGAAATACTGATGTTCCTTCAACAGATACACAAAAGGGATTATTATATTCTGCCATATTCAAACTTCAGGTTTGAGGTAGGCTCTATATCGATATACAGCACAGCAGCTGAGCAGCTGTACAACTCCTCACTAGGGGGGAGGAGGGCAAACAAATGATGAACAAATGCATGTACAATAACCATGGGCAATAACAACACAACCATACAAATACTGTGTATCTGTGAATACTGTGTACAGTATAGATGGATGGATGGATGGATGGATGGATGGATAGATATCTATCTATATCTAGAGAGAGAGAGATCTATATGTATGTGTGTATATATAGACAGTAAGGTAGTATAGTAAGGTAGACAGCTAGCTCACGAGGCAGAGGAGTTCCCGCGATAATCACATAATCACTCACGACCGCAGTTAGAGATCTGTGTTATTAAAAACAACAACACAAAGTGTTCCCGACCGAAGGATCAGCAGAAGAGCTTGTGTTTGTCTCTTTTGTGAGATTTGTGTGCTGGTGTCAACACGGAGTGTTTTATTTTGAAAGGTAACCGGATGCTGCTTGTTATTTTGGCGCTTGACTTCCTGTCTGCTCCGTGCTAAATTCAGGTGAATTGCTGCGTCGTGCTCCGTGTTGTGCTACTTCTACCAATTCAGTCATTGGTTTTCTTGACCACCCAACTATCAATTGTACTTTTGTTCTGCTATGTGGTTGAAGACTATTCACAAACAAATGCTGCATGTAACCAGCTGAAAATCCAACATTTTGACTTGGTGACAGACTACACTTGTCCTTTGCAGTTGTCATCATTTTTACATACAGCTCCCTAGGATTGCCATCTTGTATTTGTCTAATTTGTGTGGGAGGAGCAAAGTGAATTTGTTGTATTACTTCCTGTTTGACTGCTGAAGCTATGGCGCTGTAAAGCATCTGAGCCTTCTCTGGTGTAATCCTGGACCACTCTGTGGGATTGCGGGGGATTTCTCAGGTATCAATTGTTTTGTCTTTCAAATCAGATGGCAAAGTCAGTTCTAAGAGTTGCATCATAGCAGGTATATGAGGACTGTTAGACCATGCATACTGAATTCTATTCTTCTAACCATTTTTGTTTACTTGTCCTTACATCCTTGGGAAAATATCTGGCTCCAAGGTTTGTAGTCACACCTTTTCCCATTGTAAGTAGTGGAGCTAATTGTGTGGGGTTTGTTTTCTTTAGTTTTATACTTTTTCTTGTTGGAACCCACCCCTGTTCTTTTACCTGATTATTAATCTCAGGTCTGGGATAGTCAAAAACCTAGTCATCATCAGTGCCATCAACACCGGATTCTTTTATCTCTTACAGGATAAAAGCTTTTATTGTGATCGTTTTTCTTTGTTTTAGTTTATTTTAGTCTGCGTTGTGTTTTTTTTCTGCTGCTACTGCTGCTTCTAATTGAACTATTAGCTTTTTATCTTGATCTGTAAGAGAAACTATTTTAGATTCTGCATTACGGTGGTAATGGAGAAATGCTTATTATCTTATCTGGGAGAGTAGTCCATTTTTCTCATATTTTCCAATCTCATAATCTTACTTTACCAAATTTAAACCCATGTTGCAACAAATGACAGACAAACAAACAAAAGCTAGCATTACCATAATTATCATGCATGTACTTTACAGGACCAGTCAAATCTATCTCAGACCTTCTGATAACTTTCCATTTTCCTTCCGTAAGATCCCTCTATAAAACAAAATGACCTTCATACTCCTACTTTAACCAACAATTCACTCACTGATCCTTTCAATCAACATTCTACACAGGAGACTGTGATGGCCCACACCTCCTAGTTTCCTGTGTTGCTCTGTAGGAGTCATGGTGGATCATCCGACAAATGGCTTGCACCTGAAGAAGGGAGGAGCTAAGCACATAAAAGAGCAACTCACCCAGAGTGTGCTCTCTGGCTGGGCTGCCTCCACCTCTGTACCAAGGCTTGCATTCATACATGTTTACATTTCTTACTACATTCTTTCATCTTCACTTTTTTGCTTAAAGATGTTATAAGTGAAAATAAAACCCTCTGATTTTGAACTTTTGTGTGTGTGAGCTTCATCTGTTGTTACAAGCCTGAGCCAAGTTTGTAACATGACACAAGTCACGAAATGAAATATATTTCCAATTATTGGGATCTATCATCCCTGGGATAATGGATTATCCCCATTACTTCCTACCAGTTCTGCATAGGCCTATTTTCTCAGTGTTCCAAACATCCGTTCACCAAAACAGAATCACAGGACTTTATATCTGATCGTTTCTAACAAAACAAAACAGAATCACAGGACTTTATATCTGATCGTTTCTAACAAAACAAAACAGAATCACAGGACTTTATATCTGATCGTTTCTAACAAAACAAAACAGAATCACAGGACTTTAGATGACGATGACAACGACGACGACGATGACACATTGTTACACCCCCGGTCTAGGGGAACCAGAGACAAAACTTTCTTCCCACTCCCAAGAAGGCCAGTGTCACCAGGAATTTAAAGTTAGAGTAGCCTTTTATTTAGCTTCAGAGGGGGAGAAAATCAAAACAACAAACAAAAGAATATATCTCCCTACCATTCTTATGCAAATCAAAACATATTAACAAGAAAACAACATCTTACCTAACTCCTAAATAAGAAAAAACGTGAGAAAAGGGTTAAAGAAAATGCTTCTCCCTCCTACAGGGCTACCACACACAGTTTTCTTAGTTCACAAATTTACCAAAAAGCTCAGATTGTAGATCACCCTGGATTTCACAAACACTAAATCCTAGTCAAGCTAGACACTAGTCCCAGTTGGATGTGGGTGATTTTGGTGGAGAGAGACTGCAGTCAGCCGGTGCTTCAGAAGGGCTCCTCTCCTGCCTGACCAATCCTGGAGCAGCAATCAGGTGGGTCCAGCCAATCAGCAGGTCCAACCTGCTATCAATCACTCACACACTCAGAAGACTGCTCACACTAGGAGGAGGAGGGACGGAGCAGCATCATGTATACACAAAATATGAGCCAGGGTCATAACATTTATTTTATATAGCACTTTTCAGGGAACATAAAGACACTTTACAGGTTAAAACATAAATATAAAAACAACACACTAAAAGTATAAAGGAAGAGACAAGTTATACATTAAAAGTGATTTTAAAAAGGTGAGTCGAGTATCGACTTCTTTACAGTCTCTGATGTGTTTGGGCAGGGAGTTCCAGAGGGAGGGGGCAGCTACTTAGAAGGCTCTGTCGCCCCAAGTTCAGTGCTTGGTTCTGTGTAGTGGAGTCAGGAAGTTTGCATCAGAGGAATGGAGGGTATGGGACGGGTTGTGGAGTTGGAGTAGATCGGCGAGGTAGGGGGGTGCCTGGTTATGGAGGGCTTTGTGAGTGAGGAGGAGTATTTTGAATTGAGTCCGTTGAGGTATGGAGAGTCAGTGGAAGACAGGGGTGATGTGGTCACGGTTGCGGGAAATTCGACACTGATCTTTCTGTTAGAACAACAGAATTACAGGAATTTGGACCTGATCGTTTCTTACAAAAAATCTTAGAATTTTCGGATGGCGTCACCTTTTCTTAGGGACTCCCATCTCGACAGACTTCCAACAAGGCACAGTAACAATAATTGGGTTTTAAAAGGACCCTTCCCTCTGCGATTTGGTTCTCAGGTCACTGTCCACTTTATTTGCAATAAAGTTTAATGACAGCACAGTTTCAGGTTATCTTACAAGACAATGGGGGGGAGACTATCTGTAGTAGGGTTGTTGATTTATGTGGACCAATCGGGTCCCACCGCAGACAGACATTCCTCAAAATCCCATCAAACACACCTGGACGAACAAATCTACATCACATTTTTAAAAAACATAATGGGAAAAATGAATATATCAATGCATTTATGTTCACAATATTAAAGTATAACAGTATGAATGTTATAGATAAGGAGGTTAGAACTTAATGTGTCTTCAAGATCCTGTACTTGGAAAAAGAAAAGAAAAAAACATCCACCCTGCATTGCACTCTATTCTGGCTTTTGCACTTTTACCAGCCCTGAGGCACACATTATAAACATCTATGCACTGCTTTCATTGCTGATGTACCCACACCACAATTTGTTTTGTGTTTACTTTCATTTTAATTTATTCAGTTTTCAAAGTAAACTTGTGTGGCTCTCTCTTCACACTCCCTAAGGACAAGCTGTAACAATGCTGCAGAGTGAAAACTGTTTAACAAATAAAGACAGACTGATCCTATTCACATTTTGTTCCTGACAGTGAGACTACAGTGTTCTTAGTCTGTCATGTCTGCACTGTTCATGTTAGGTTCAGCTTGTGGGAAAGCTGGCCTTCAACCACAGGCCACCTGTTCAGCTTTGTTGTCCTCTCATTAGGTCAGTGTGTGTCTGGCTGCATGCATTGGACCTTCAGCTTTGAGGTTGTGCAGGAAAAGTTCAGCTCTCTAGAGCAGGGCACCAACACTGAAATGACAAACCCAAGAAGAGCACATTTTTCATACTAGTGCAGTGCCCGTTGGAAGTATGTATTGCTATAGAAAAGTGGGAGGTTAAGTAGCTTTTTCATGGATGGCCAAATGAGGCTGTTTTTGAAGGTAGGACATCAGGGACATTTAGGTTTGTTGTGAAATGTGTAGATTGGTAACTATTGTGTTTTCATATATTTTGGCTTTTAGCAAGGACAATGTAGGGAGTTGAACCCCATTCCACTAATGTGAAAGTACAACTACCGGTGCCTTTTGCTTTTTTAGCCATTGGGAAAAAGCAAAAACATTAATGCAACAGGATGATATCTGAAAGTGTTTTGAAGGCTAAATCTGGTTAGATTTCTGTTTTGAGGTGAATCAAAGGGTATGTATGGTCAAATATTGTAATAAGTATGAATTTGTTATCCATCATGGTTATGCTGTTGCATTGGTGTTCAACACAAACCCTTAGTATGTTTAAACAAACATGTTAAGTTTTGAATAATTCATTGTAAGACAGAAATTGGGAAGGTAGATAGAGAATGACAGCTGTTGCAGCACAGTGATGATTTTATTAGAATGAGAACTTGTCTGTTCAGTTATGGTGAGGGTTAGTGTTAGTGAGGGTCATGCCGTGAGTTAAATCATAAATGGTAAATGATTAAATATATGTAATATTCATGCATGTAATTCAATCATCATGCATGTCACATCATGCAAGAACATACAGGTTGGCACACGTGTACTTACCCACATAGAGACACACACACACACACACACACACACACACACACACACGTTCACAGACACATACACACACAGCTTTGCGTTGAGTAGTACCTAATTCAGAATCATTTGTATGGATGACAGTGTAGTCCGAACAGGTTATTTTCTCATACTTGGTTTGTTGTCAGAGTGTGTTAACTGTGTCAGCACTTCTGTAAAAACAACATTGCTCAGAAAGTGACACTTTTTCTTTGCTGCCAGCAGAGTTGGCAGATCAAACAAACTTTGTTTCTTCGTCTAGAGCAAGTATGCAAAGTAGAATTGTCCATGGCTGAAGAAATCTCTTGTGCAGAAAACACCAACGCGTTGTAAAGACTAACCCTGTGACTTATTCACAGTCATGGCAAAGCAGGGTCTCACTGGAAATTGTTTCCGTCGCAAGGTGAATGGAAAGATGTTGTCAGATGGTATGAGTTGATTTGTGGAATTAAGAGAGTGCGTCCGGCATTGAATCCAATTACAGATTTTGCAACTAAGAGGTGTGGCAGTATTTGTTCTATGATGTATCTTGAGCCATTGCAATATCCATTTTGTTGGTCAAAGTTTTGCAGTAGCATGATCACCATTCCCACCTTTAAAGTTATGCGATGAGGAGGCATTCCGGATGGGCAAACTGTATTTAAAAACTCAGTTGGGTACATATGGTGACCTTCAGAATCTGCAGTGTCAACGCTGTTGCAAACATGTTCTTCTCCTGGAAATATCTTGGTCATGTACTCATTTACTATGTTGACTTCAGAGTTAGCTGGGCATAATATGACACGTTTACATAGCCACGTTGGACACCCAATTGTCGATACACCCAATCGACAATGTCTTTCAGTTTGTCACCAGGAATTGTCAGTGTGTCATTGAGTTTAATGGCAAACTCACCCTCTTCTGGCACTACTGGAATTTTAGCCTCGCCAAGGTCTAAAAGAAATCTGGCAAAGTCTTCTTCAGCTTGTTGATGTTCTGCAGCTTGTGAGATCCTCATGTTTTCTGTTGGACGAAGATTGTCAACATTTTTCCATGGGTATGAGCTCTTGCAACACCTTCCTATGATCTCGATGCGGCTACTCGATGCTGTTGCATTGGTGTTCAACACAAACCCTTAGTATGTTTTAAACAAACATGTTAAGTTTTGAATAATTTGTTGTAAGACAGAAATTGGGAAGGTAGATAGAGAATGACGGCTGTTGTATACCAGTGATGATTTTATTGTTGTAAACTGAAAACGGTATCAATCAAACCTACACCACCTTGGATAAAGACTGAAATAAAACAACTGAAAAGAAATTGCAGGAGTGCAGAGAGAAAATGGAGGCACACAAAGTTAACAGTTTATTTTGACATATTCCGGGACAAACTCAAAGGCTACAATAAAGCAGTAAAACAGGCAAGAACTTCCCATTTCTCACAACTCATCTCAGACAAAAAGAACGACCATAAATTCCTCTTCTCCACAATCGCTCGTTTAATTAATACTGATTTTAAGAAGTCCTCCATAGTTCCAATAAACAATCTATGTGAGGACTTTGCAGACCACTTCAGAGGTAGAATCGATGGCATTAGATCCACTCTTTTAGAAAAAAACAATGTCGCTTTTAACAGACCTGAACCATCACTTTTATCTGAGGATTCACTAGCAAGGACCACACCATCAATGAGATGCGTTTAAGGATTTATTAGTGACAAAGGAAAACGAAGTGTCGAAGATCTTGGTTCTTTTGAGTTCTTCGAGTGCATTGTGGGGATTCTTGTAGAGAATCCGCCGCCGCTCCCGGGCAGCGACGGACCCCCTCATGGACCTACGAAGGAGAAGAGAGAAAGAAGAAACAGGCAGAGAGAAATGGGGTGGGGGGGAGGGGTGCAGAATACGAGAGCGAAGCAGAGGAGAGGGTCAGGTGGTTATTTATAGAAATGCGGAAGTTGGCGCTGTTGAGGTGTGGTCCTGCTCCTGAAACTTCGCCAATTAAGCTTCAATTCACTAGCAAGGACCACACTGTCAACGAGATGCGTTTAAGGATTTATTAATGACAAAAGAACCAAGATCTTCGACACTTCGTTTTCCTTTGAGTTCTTCGAGTGCGTTGTGGGGATTCTTGTAGAGAACCCCCAAAACCCCCAAAAACCTCCAATTACTTGAGAAGAGATTGAGCGGATCTGAGATCTTTGAGATCTGAACGGATGTAACGGTGGTACGTTTGGGAGGACCAGCGGCCTATGAGATGTATGAAGTGTTCTGGGAAGCCATTACGGGAGGCTGAAGTGGCAGCTCCGATTCTGAAGGAGTGCCCAGAGTAGTTGTCGGGCAAAAAACGAGAGCACCCGGCGAAAGTGATGGTGGAATCAGAATCGAGTAGCCACTTGGCTGGATTCGGAGATGAAGAGAGGATCTGTCGTTGTTGTGAGATTTACGGAATTGCAAGAAATTTGCGAGGGTTTCGAAGGGATTCAGTGGTGATTGGACCTTGAAGAAGAAGACGGGTGTAGGCGGACCAAATTGATTGGTTTTGGTTTGCTTTAAGTGGAACACCATAGTGTCGTCTGAAAAGCGAGACAAGTCAGAAATGCAAGCATGACGGTTTGAGTCGAAGTGAATGGTTGAGGAGGTGAATTCGGAGCATCTGAGGAAACCAAAAGGCAAGCAAGAACATGGCTTCCAGGGTTTGGGCGACTTGAGGAGTGCCGTACCCGGAACGGATTGTGTGGAGGCAGATTAACAGCAAGTTGGCATTAAGAGGAAGACGGTGAGGGCTTAACGAACTGTTAATGAACAGCCGGTTATTGTCTTGGAAAGAAGCTGATACTGCTAAGTTAAGCTTGGTGATGCGTGATTTGTCATGAGGAATGGGCGTAAGTACTGAAAGAAGTCGTGGTGATGAGATCGAATGACGGAAAGGTTGTGTTGTATTGGTCGTGAAAGTAATGGAAGCTTTCCAAGCTGTCCAGTAGGAAGAGAGGGTCGAGGGTGATAGGCTGTTGATGGTGGAGCTCTGGGAGTCGCTTATCAGGGGTATAAGCGCAGGATTTACGAGTTGAATGTCGACGCCCAACTGGCGTAGGGAAGGTATCTGCGTGAGGTGCCAAGCTTCTGAACTTCTGGCATTCATTAGCGAGCTTCGGGGGCAAGCCATCTTCCTTTGTAGAAACCCCCCAAAACCGGCCTAAGGAGCAGCATCGATGTACAGATGGATGTCATGTGGGTTAGTTGGTTGGTCATCCTAAAAGAAAGTGATTCCGTTCCGACTGGTGAGAGGTTTGAGTCACGGACGGATTTCAGCAAGGCTCGAGCTATCCAGGGAGATGGAGGTCAAGAGTGATGGGACGGAAGGGACAGAAGTTGACGTTTGGTGCGGCGCGGGGCGCAGAAGAAGGTTCGGCTGAGCTTTCCGAAGTCTGTCTAAAACGAAGTCTAAAACTTGTTATTGTCAAGAATAATTCCGAGAAACTCAAGGGATGTGGAAGGGCCCTCTGTTTTCTCTGCGACGATGGGACCCCGAGGTTGGAGAAGACTGAAGTCAGGGTAATCAGGCCGGAAGCGGGTGGCGATGAGGTGGGGGGAAATTGTTAGACTGGATTCAGCTGAGGGCTTCAGGTGGGGTGTCGAAGAGTTTAGGCTGCTTTGTGACCAAAGGTGAGCCTAACGGCGAAGTAATATATACCACGCCAGTGGATGCTGAAGAAACGGCAGAAGTCGGGGTGAATAGGGAGGACTTTAAGAGCACTGGTCTGTTCCTGGACCTTCCTTAACTTCCTTAGCGAGCGTGCGGTCAACTGAATCTGGCTCGGTTATGGTCGACTGAAGATTTTGGATTTCAAAAGAGATAGATGATTGTGTGGGAGTCCGGGGTGAAGACCTTCTTCAAGTCCTTTATGAGAAACTAGCTTTGGCGAAGTAGGTTGTACGGGCATTCGGGGTGGGCGTGGCCCCCGCTGCAGAAGGAGTAAACGTGGAGGAAGCGGCACTGGGACACGGTGCATCTGGTACTGTTGAAGCCGTTGCAAATCGAACGACCTCCTTGGTGCATGACGAGCCTGCCTTTCTTATATACGCCGTTGATTACGGGAAGATGACTGAAGGGGTAGATGACATCTGTTCTGGAGGTATGGGTGCTGGTGGAACTGCCGACGACAGGCGAGAGAAGGCTGAAGCTCTTCTCGTTTGTTTTTTTTTTGTGCGGCTCAGTGTGGGTAGCTGTGTATAAAGTGAAATTAGTGGTTGCCTGCTGAGGGGGAAGAACGGGTGCCAGCATCCGGGTGCTGACGACCCCAGCCGACATGAGCTGCTGGGACTGATGGAGCTGGGAGATGGAAGCTCCCTGCATCCCGGCATAGGGTGCTGGCACCCGGTGCCAGGAGTTGAAGCGAGGTGCTGTGGTTGCTGGAATTAGACGGCAGAGGGCACTGGCATCTTGGTGCCAGGAGACTTGGTTGAAGCGAGGTGCTGTTGTTGATGGAAACAGGAAGCAGAGGGCTCTGGCATCCCGGTGCCAGGAGCCCTGGTTGAAGCAATCTGCTGTGGTTGCTGGAAATAGGCGCCAGAGGGCGCTGGCATCTCGGTGCCAGGAGCCCCGGTTGAAGCGAGCAGCTGTGGTTGCTTGAAACGGGAAGCAGGGGGTGCTGGCATCTCGGTGCCAGGAGCCCCAGTTGAAGCGAGCTGCTGTGGTTGCTTGAAACGGGAAGCAGGGGGTGCTGACATCTCGGTGCCGGGAGCCCTGGTTGATCAAGCTGCTGTGGTTGCTTGAAACTGAAAGCCGGGGGCGCTGGCATCTTGGTGCCAGGAGCCCCAGTTGAAGCGAGCTGCTGTGGTTGCTGGAAACAGGAAGCAGAGGGCTCTGGCATCTCGGTGCCAGGATCAGAATCAGAATCAGAATCCTTTAATGTCCCGCAGACGGGGAAATGTGTTTGTCGCAGCAGCAGAATATTACGAGAACAGAGCAATAGCAAAATAGATAATAGAATAGACACTATAATTAAAAAGGGAAATAAAATGGAATCGAATCGACGTATATACATATTTACATGATGTAGTGCAAGAATGGACAGTAATTTTTAATATACAGACCGGAGCGGTTGAAGCGAGCTGCTGTGGTTGCTGGACACAGGAAGCAGAGGGCGCTGGCATCTCGGTGCCAGGAGCCCCGGTTGAAGCGAGCTGCTGTGGTTGCTGGAAACAGGAAGCAGGGGGCGCTGGCATCTCGGTGCCAGGAGCCCCGGTTGAAGCGAGCTGCTGTGGTTGCTGGACACAGGAAGCAGAGGGCGCTGGCATCCCGGTGCCAGGAGCCCCCGCAAAGTTTAGCTGCGGTGATGGCTGGAACTGGATGGCGGTGGGCACTGTGGCGTTTGCCCTTGAGGTTGTAGGTTGCTGTAGCTGATGATGATAATCCTGGAATCCATCTGGGCGCTACCTCTGGAGTGTAGTGATGCGAGAAGTGGTGGCGGAAAGTTGTTTGATCTGGCAGAGGATCTCTGTCTCTGCTTTTGCTGCTGCTCTTTGTTTTCTTTGGGCTGTGTTATTTGATTGTACTGTCCCTTTAACAAGAGCATAGACGTCACTGCCTGTAGGGCTGTGCATGATGACGTCACCTGGAAGCGATCTGGTGTTAACGGAACGAGCAGCCATGAGTTTATTTATTTATTTTGTATTTTTTTATTTTTTATTTTTTTAATAATAATAATAATAATTATGATAATAATAATAATAATTATTATTATTATTATTATTATTATTATTTATTTATTTATCTTTATTTTTTTTTATTTTTATTTTTTTTTTTTTTCAAAGATTGGATATTGTGGTGGCTAGAACTGGATGGCAGTGGGCACCATGTTGTAGGTTGCTGGTGTCCATGATGAAAATCCTGATGGGGATTGGAAGGTCCTGAAATCCATCTGGGCACTCCCTTTGGAGTGGAGTAATGACAAGAGGTGGTAGGAGAAACTCTAGAGTCATTTGATCTGGCTGAGGATCACTGTCTCCACTTTTGCTGCTGCACTTTCTGTTGTCTATGAGCTTTCTGCTGTCTTTGGGCTGTAGTATTTAATTGTACTGCCCCTTTTAACAGGAGCGTCGACGTAGCGGTGTGTTGCGTGCGCGTGATGACATCACCCGGAAGAGAGCTGGTGTTGACGGAAGAAGCTCACATGCGTGTGGAGAAAGTTTGGCTTTATAGTCCATTCGGTGAAACAGAATTCATTTGTCGTTTAAAATTTTCTGGAGAGTGGCTACTGTCCAATCGGTGACTGTAGAAGATGAAAGCCGGTCAGGGGAACTCACCGAAGCGTGGAGATGTTGCGACCGGCGAGTTGTTCGGCCGGTGTTGGTGGAACGATGGCGGGAGGCTTCGCTTCTTGGAGGTGAAGGAGTCGGCGAACTGCAGAGACGGTGACTTTCGGTTCCGAAATTTCCTCGTACTCTCTTTGCTGCGGAAGGAGGTGGGCTGGGAGACACTGGAGAGTCGTCGGACGAACTATGATAATTTTGGATGTTGAGGAGAGATGAACCAGGCGGGATGCAAACCATGGATGAGACAAAGTTGGTGCTCTTCGGACCCGCTGGCGTCCTAGGCGGCTGTTGGGCCACTGGAATCGGGGTCTCGGGTACAGAGGTGACGGGAAAGTAGTCGGCTTCAGATGAATGGTGATCCTGATCTCGTCTGAAAGATCGTCCCACGGGGATAGTGATACGAAGTCCATGATGAGGTGAGTAGAGCCTGATGTTGCTCGTACAAAAGTTTGGATGTGCTTGGGCGAGGCGATGTCGCGTGATCTCGTTTCTGGGTGCGAGAGCGCAGAATACGAGAGCGAAGCAGAGGAGAGGGTCAGGTGGTTATTTATAGAAATGCGGAAGTTGGCGCTGTTGAGGTGTGGTCCTGCTCCTGAAACTTCGCCAATTAAGCTTCAAGACAATGGAGCATTTTGCCCTGGTTGATGCAGAAACACTCGGTAGAGTTTTCTCCCGAGTTAACCCAACAACCTGCCTTTTAGACCCAATTCCCACATCACTCTTAAAACAATTGTATGCGTTCTTTGAGTTTGAACTTTTAAATCTTGTGAACTGCTCCCTGCAGACAGGTGTCTTCCCCACTGCCTTTAAAACAGCAGTGGTGAAGCCCCTTCTGAAAAAGAGCAATTTGGATCCTGATATTTTCGCCAACTACCGACCTGTATCCAACTTACCCTTTTTAAGTAAAATTTTAGAAAAGCTGGTTTATATCCAATTAAATGTTTTTTTAAACAGCAACAGTATTTTAGAACAGTGTCAATCTGGTTTCAGGATGAACCACAGTACCAAGACAGCCCTCGTGAAGATTGTTAATGATCTCAGGTGTAACATGGACTCTCAGAAACTGTCAGTCCTGGTGCTACTGGATCTAAGCGCAGCTTTTGATACAGTAGATCACCACATTTTGTTAAATAGACTCAGACACCTGGTGGGCCTCTCTGGTACTGTTCTTAACTGGTTTTATTCCTACCTCACAGATCGTCACTTTCTTGTAAGTATGGATACATGTTATATATGCTATTTTGTCATGTTTGTTAACTGCTGTGCATGTTTGGAGATTGCCCTGGCTAGTAATTTTGTAATTTTAATCTAATTTTTTCTATATTCTGTTCTGTTTTTAGGATGACTTTAACATCTGTCTAGGGACTACAGATGAAAAATAGCCTCTTGGCTAATTCTGGCGCATTTACAGTAATATTATTAATGTGCACTGTCCCTGTTTTCAAATAAACTAAACTTTAAACTTCCTTAGGAACGCATGAACTTAAGTATGGGGTGCCCCAAGGGTCAAATTTAGGTCCAATACTTTTTAATTTATATATGCTTCCCCTTGGGGACGTCATCAGGAGGCACGGCATCAATTTTCACAGCTACACTGATGATACACAGCTTTACATCGCCGTGTCTCCTGATGACACAGGGCCTATTGATTCCTTTTTAAACTGTATTTTAGATATAAAGTCATGGATGGCAGAGAACTTCTTACAGCTCAACCAGGACAAAACAGAAGTTTTAATTATTGGTCCTGAAGGCAAGGGAGAGAAACTTTTACCAAAACTAAATGCTTTTAAACACTCACAGTGCATAAAAAACCTGGGCGTTCTTTTCGACTCTGAGCTTGATTTTATTCCACACATCAGAAATTCTACAAAGATCGGTTTTTACCATCTAAAGAATATAGCCAGAGTTCGCCCGTTTCTCTCTCAGGCCAGCACGGAGGTGCTAATGCATGCTTTTATTTCTAGCCGGTTAGATTACTGTAATGCCCTGCTCTCTGGTCTCCCAAAAAAGAGCATTTCACAGCTGCAACTGCTCCAGAACTCAGCTGCTCGGGTGCTGACGAAGACCAGAAAGCGGGCTCACATTACACCAGTTTTGGAATCACTGCACTGGCTCCCTGTGTGCTTCAGGATCGATTTTAAGGTTCTTTTATTAGTTTTTAAGTGTCTTAACGGCCTTGGGCCTTCTTATCTGTCTGACCTGCTTTTACCGTATCGGCCCTCGAGGACCCTGAGGTCCTCCGGTACTGGTCTTTTATCTGTTCCCACTGTTAGAACCAAAACCTTTGGTGAAGCCTCATTTTATCATTAAGGCCCTCGCCTGTGGAACAGCCTGCCGGAGGGCCTCAGGGCCACTGAGTCTGTTCATGCTTTTAAACGCAGGCTGAAGACTCACCTTTTTAATTTAGCTTTTAACTGAGTCCTCTTTTACTCATCTAGTTCCACTCATTTATACTGTCCTGTCATTTTTCCTTTGTCCTTTTATTTTCTCTTAAAGGTTTTATTATTCATTCATTCATTCATTCATTCATTTATTTATTTATTTATTAATTTTTAATGCTGCTTTTACGGGTTTAGTGCTTAAAAGTTATATTTTGCTCTTAGTAATTTATATTAACATTCATTTATGTTGTCTTAGGAGGTTTTTCATTTCTTTTAGTACTTATTTTATTTATTGTTTCTTAGTTTCCAGCTCCAGTGTTCTCCTCATGGGGGCCATCAACACCGGGAGCTCTGTCTGGCCTGCCTACGGGGGTGCCGTCCTGGGGGTTGTCTGGGCCCCGACAGTTGGGGAGTCCTGCCCCAGAGCTTTATGGCCGTGGTATGGGCCCCTGTCTGTCTGTCTGGGTCGGGGCGGTCTCTGCCGGTGTCCCCTGTGGACGTGGGCTTGGACGGCTCTCGTGGGGATTGCTCCCATACGATGGTGTTTCCTCACTTGATCTATCAGTGCTCAGCCATATTCCATTGTATCTTACGTGGGGTGGGGGGGTGGGGTGTATGTATCAGTGTAGTATGCTCAAGAGTGTGTGTGCATGTGTATGTGTTACATGAATGAGGGTGCGCGGAGTGGGGATGTTAAGGGGGTTTGTTTTATTTTATTTTATTTCAATGTAAAGCACTTTGGGTTTCATTTTTACATGTATGAAAGGTGCTATATAAATAAAGTTGATTTGATTTGATTTACTGTGTGGTACAACGGTAAGGATTTGCCTCCAATCGCCACTGAAGACCATTGTGATGCCACCAAATGGTTTGGCTGATCCTCGGAGCCACTGAAATGTACGATCTGCTGCTTCTAATGCATGGCGATCCATCATTGTCACTTCATCCATGACCATGAGGTGTGTCATCCTAATGAGTGTTGCAGTGCTGTCATGTTTACTCACACTGCAAGTGGATTCATCAGTGAGAATGACAGGACATTTTGTTCCGCTGTGAAAGGTGGTGCCTTTCCGAGGCCCTCATCACTATTTTGATAACAGTTTGCTGCTTGTGATTAAGTCTGTTTTCTGTGTGAGTAATGTTAGCTTGAAGTTCTTCCATGTTATGTTCAATCTCGTGCTGGATGATGCGGGGAGTCTGATTATGGTCGTGAAGTGGATTAGGTTCAGGGAGGCGAAGTGTCCACTCAGTGTAAAGCCATGTCTTTCGACTTGGTCCTTGAGGTCAAGTAGCACTTGATTCAGAATGTGTTCATCATGCTCATTCACCACTGCCCTGTGCATGAAGTCTTCACCAAGAACACGCTTGTGCCTTTCCCAGAACTGCAAGTGCTCTCCTCTAAGTACAAACATGAGCATGTTGGCAAATACTTCACGCAGTGCTGGGCCAAAGGTCACATTTGCTGCCTCTTCCATAACAAAATCTACTTCGTTGTCATTGTCAACAATCCCATGTGCAATGCAGGCTGCCAAATATGTGCCCATCATCACATCTCCAACTTTTCGGAGGTTTCTGAATGAAGTTGGTCCTGGCAAACGGTACAAAAGCATGCGAAGATAGAACAGTTCTGCAGTGTGTGGGTTGAAGGCAGTCATTGGGATGCGTCCAACAGTGTCTGCCATGCGGTCATCGTGGGAACTTAGTCTTTTTTTTCACAATTAAAATGTGTTCTGTGTGTACGTAAAGTGTTGAAATACATCTGGGTACACAATGTGTCGCATGTGTGGATGTAGAGACATGGCTCCAAAAAAGGCAGTCAGTGTAGTGGTAGGTGGCCCTGCGTTCAGTAGGTTCTGGGCAGCGCCGTCATCATTAAACGTGATGACTTGTTCATCCTCTAGGTGAATTGCCAGCATCCTTACTGGTAGTTGTTTTCGTTGGATTGGGAAATTGTATATTTGCCAGTACGCCTCAGATGCAATGATGTAACGTTCTAACTCATAGCTTGTCACCTCATCGCACCGAAGTTTTTCATGGGTCTCATCAGCTATATCTAACCTCACCAGGCACTGATCTGGACCCTTCTCTAGGTATTTGTACAGGTTCTTTACACTGGAGACAGCACAGACAATTTCAAGGTTAATGTGTGCATTGTATCGGAGAAGGATGTATGGATTGTATGGCACAACCCATGCATTATTGACAGACACATTAATGCCCCCTCTGGTCGTCTTTGAGATGGGAGAGCCAAGCGCATCTTCAGCTTGTCCTCTTGTCCTTTAAGTTAAAGGGATAGTTGGTGTTTTTTGAAGTGGGGTCATATAAAGTACATATCTATAGTCAATCTGTTCTGTACCGTAATCACTGATCAGCGCAGCCTCAGTTTGGAGCAGCAGAGAGCCGCTCCAGCCCAGACGCTCAGCTTTGTACTGCAGTGAACGGGTCCAGAGAAAAAGCCAAATTAACCACCTAAAACAAGGCTCACCTAAACACATCTATAACAGTTCAAGTGTACGTTGTATAGAGAAAATTCAGACCGCCCTTTCTTTTGGCACTACATTTTCTTAACCATAGAACCTCCGTATCCCTACGCAGTTGCGCTAATGCGTAGTGTAGCAGGACAAGCATTTTGTTTTGTTTTCCCCTCGCCCCTTTTTGTTTACATTGTGGTTACTATGGTTTCTGTTCCTCATTTCCGCTATGCATTGGGGTGGGCCGGTACAAAAGCGGTAGTCCGCCCGCCGGTTCTACCTCTGCGCTCTCCTCGTCACCTGCTTCACCTTGCTGCTCATTTGATTTTGATCATTATGCTTAAGGCATTTGCGTTGTGTTACAGGGCAATTGTGTGCTGCTCTGTGCTCCCTGTCCTTGTGTGCGCTGCTGTAATTGTTTGGCGGTGGTAAGTATCATATCTCTCTCTGCGTTGTGGTTGATGCTACTAGGTGGCTAATGCTAGTGTGGTCACAGGTAAATGCCGGCAGCTGCCTGGAGTCCTTTTTCCCTTCCTCCTCTCGTGAGTGTGTGAGTGTCTGTGCTACTAAAAAGGTATGTAGCCTATATGGTAACGTGTATCCTCATTATTTTAAAGGAGTCATCACCCGGAAATCGCAATTTCTCTCGTTAAATCATGCATATTGGTGTTGGACCTCTGTTGAAACTTGCCTGAAAAGCTGGAGTTTGAAAGTGGCTTATTTTTTTCGCTTTGGCTCTTTTTCCGAACAGGAATAGCGCACAGTAGTGTGCGTTCCTTAAGCACGAGATTTTGACTCTGCTCCTGTGGTGACGTTACCACAGGAGGCTACTTGCATATTAAGCATCGGCTCACAGCCGTCCTCAGCCAGAGTGAGCACGCCGAATCTGCTTATTTCTCTGTCATTTTCACGCCATACATCGTCACCGCCAGCATTAAAACTCAGGTCTTACATGTAAAACACAAGTGTGAAAAGTAAGAAGGAAAAAAAAAGAATTTACCATTCAGAGACATCCTGCTGTAAACGTGTCTCTTCCACCATCTCTGCCTCTTCACTCTCCCGTTCGGGTTCCGACTCCGGCTCGTACATAAATGCCTGAATTCTGTAAGGTTCGTCATTTAGTGTGTGCACCATGACAGCGGGCTGTTTATGTTGTGGAGTCTGTGTGCATGCAGGCTCGCCCCCCATTCCGGCTCTGTCCTTCCTGCGGCCAAGCAACGCGCGCCTCATTACATATTAATACAATGCACATCCGGACCGGTCAAAACCTCGCGCATAATCTCGCGTGAGAAAGTCGCGGTATGAAAAAGGGTCAGAACAAGCTCTATGTTTGATTTTTTTTAATTTTCTTTTTTCTAATAAGTTTTAAGAATGGATCCAAAGCGATCCAAGAGGGACTGGATATGTAAAAAACCAGGTGATGACTCCTTTAATATATTTAGCCAATGCTAATGATGGTTATCCTTAATTAGGTGTTACTGTAGCCTGCTCCTTTGGCCGCTGCTGCTTTGTGTTTATTACGTTCATACCGTTTATATTTGCTGCTGCTGCGTGCCGTTACGGCGTTCCTGCTGCCATTGGAGGTTTCGCCGCCACGTTGTCTTGCACAGGACAGTTGGTCGGCCGCACGCCGCGGGCCGGGCAAGATTATCTTTTTAACCGGGGACTGGTCCCCCTTATGCTGAATGAATGAGTGTATGAATGTGTGGATCCTGTTTCATTATTTTTGAGTGTGTGTTTGAGTTCATTCTGGATTTTGTTTATGTAATTCTATTTTGTAAATCTCGTTAATTGAAAGTTGTTTTGTAAATTAGGTAATCGAGTTTTGTTTTCTTTATTTCTTTGGTTATATTGGGCAGTAATTCATACGTTGTTTAAGCCTGTGATCTGTCCGTTACTTATGGTTTTGTTAGGTTTTCTTTCCTTTTGTGTGTGTGCAACCCCACTAATTTGTTATTTCCTCCCTTTTCAGTTGCTGTAGGCCAGTGGTGGCAGCCTCCCTTCTTGTCTTGCTGTGTCCCTGGGAGTGGGTCTTTCTTCACTGAGTGTGTCTGCCACGTGTGCCCGGTGACTTAAGTTTTATTTCTTTATTTTGGTGGATCCCTCCCCTGCACTAGCCTCCGTCCATCCACTTCGGCCTCAGCCCTGATTAGGTTTGCCTTTCTTTTGTGTGAATGAGTTATATTAACGATTTTTAAGAACATGTCAAAATAAAGTGCATTTTAAATTGTGAACCACGTCTCATGCCTTGTGAGTAACTACGAACCTGTGTGCCTTGTGTCAGAGAATAATTCCCTGGGTGAAACTCCCAGGGTGGCGTTGTTGAGCTCTTTAGTGAAATTAGTTGTATTGTCCCTTTCTTTTCTTTTCTTTCACCTCCTCCTCGCCACAGTAGGGATACGGAGGTTCTACGGTCTGTTAAATTTTGTTTTTATCGAAAGTAAACCTCTCGTCCAGCAACTGGGCCTCGCGCTGTATTTTGCCGCTTGCGCTAATCCGGATCTCCTCAGACCTGAACAGACTCGGTCCCGACTCGTTTAGTCTCATTAATCCACAACAGTCAGTTTAGATGCACAGAACGGGACCGAACCGCTGATATCATTGCAGTCCAAACAAATCCGATGTTGCACACCCTTAAACAACGCAGCAGCCATGTTGAAAATCTCAGGACAGTCTGGTCCTGATCTGCAGAGATATTTGAGGCACACACACACACAGATAGACAGAGATTTCTTGCTTTTATAGAGAGATTAAGAGAGAACCATTTAACTGCATAGCATTCAGACAATGATAATATTTATCCTTGAGGTATGATTAATTGACACAAATTATGAAAACATAACACATTTGAAGGACGGACATATGTATGATCTTGTTACAGATAGGAGGTGGATGTTAAATGGGACCCAAATGCAAAACACCAAGGTGAGGCAGAATGGGGAACCAAAAGCGAGCTTTATTACAAAAAAAAGCTGAAATAATCCACAAACAAAGAAAACAAAGAAGTGCACAAATACACAAATAAAAAGAAGCAAATAAAAAAATTACAAAAGAACAAACTAAGAGCAAAGTACAAACCAGTAATGACGAGAGCTATGTAGAAACATAAAGCCAGGACCAAAAAACAGAAAACATACCATGTGGAGACACTAGAAGACACTGGAAGTAACACCAGCCGACTGACAGAGACAACAGGGAGCACACAGACTAAATACACACAGTGCCGACTGACAAGCTAGACACAGATGAACACAGAAAAAGGGCGGGAAATTACACAATGTGAGGAACTGAAAAGCATCACACGACACGGGAGGGCACAATTTCAAAATAAATAAGGAGATAACAGAATCACAACCAGGATCATGACAGATGTCCTGCTTAAACTAGCTACAGGGACCTTTGCCTCTGTGGACACAAGCCGTATGAGCACCACACCCTATTGAATAAGACTACACAGCAGTGTCTTTCCTCAGGCTGATACTCCTCAGGTCATCTTGAGCACTCCACCATAAAAAGTTTTCATTTTATGACTTCTCTGACCTGGATATATTAGAAACTAACCTGATGACCGGTATTAACAATAATTATACACCCAGTCAACTCTGTGATGGTCTCCTTTGCTTAGGTCATATAGAGGCATCATCTTGTTGTACATTTAAGGGTTAAATCAACAAGCTAACAGCTCCAGTGATTTCTACACAGACTGTACAAGCATGTATTAGGTGCACCAAGCTGCTATAGCAGTTATCTATAGTGTTTAGGTTTCTTTAGGCAGGATGCCATACCAAAAAGTGACTGCTCTTGAAAAATCATAATTAATGCTGCTTCAGGACCATCATCCTCTCATCCAAGACACCTAAGTGTGCATTGTGATGGGAACATTATGTTATGATGCTTACTTATTGCTTACTAATTACTTTTTCAGTGGCCTTTCTTACTAGGCTGCCATTATTAAAGGGATATTCCGGTGTAAATTTAATCCATGGTCTAACACACCGTGACACCGAGTAAGACAGGCTGGAGGAGGCATAGACTGTAGTGTATTGTTATCATGCCGTCTTTTCTGAGGTTGCTAAAACTATATAAGCTAGCAGTCGGAAAACTTGATCTCTCAAGGGGGGGGGGGGGGGTCTTACTCGGTGTCACGGTGTGTTAGACCTCCACCCAGGAGGTTATGTTTTCACCCATGTCCATTTATTGGATTGGTTCGTGAGCAAGCTAACACTAAACATATTGACTGAATTTCCACAGAACTTAGATGGAGGATGGATCTCTATGGGCATAGAATACTGCCATAAATCGCACGTGCAAATAAAACATCCGCGCGCACAAATCAAATACCCGCGAGCGCATTTTTTTTCCCCGAGCGCTTTTCCAAGCATCTCTGCCCCCTGGAGCAATATTGTGGCCTGCGAGGAGAAAAAAAGCTCAAGCGTGAGCAGAGTCCGCTCGCAATACTTTCCCCTGCTCACGCGCGCGCTCGCCCAACTCTCCTCTCCTCGCTCGGGAAAACTTTCACTCTGCTCGCGCGCGAGTGAATTTTTTTAATGGGCGTTTTTGTCAGTAAGGGGGCGGGCCTTGGGGGCATGCCAATCACCATTGTATCCCCGAATAATTGGTTGAGCGTATTGGCCAATCGGATAGCAGGGTACGGCAACACCACTAGGACAAACGGGACAAACCACACAGCCCTGAATGCCTGAATGATAAGTATTGCGATTTGGAGTCTTGACTTGAATGTTGGCAAAAATGTCACACAGAGCAATGAACTTCAGTATGTTTGTCCGAGTGCTGTCTTTTCTTTCCTCCATCGTTGACATTAATCTGATAAAATGCTGATCATTTTTTGTAACTTGGACCCTGTTGCACACAGACATTTTTTATTTTGGTAAAACTGTATTGTTCATATTCTCAATCTAGGCTACTTCTTTCTCCCTGAAAATTATAAACGTAATATTAAAAAAAATAATTAAACGTAATAATAATAATAATAATAATAATAATAATAATAATAATAACAATAATAATAAAGATAGAAGGCCTGTAGTTAATAATAGGCGTCAGCAACTCACGATATGAGAGCAGCACATAAGCCTATGTCCAGATGCAGATGTGTGTCAATATAGTAGGCTATTTCTCTATTTGGGAGAGGCTTTTATTTAATTCCGAACAAATCTTAAGCTGAGCGAGGATGGAAAAATATAATATAATCAACTCATTATTACTGTTTAAAAGAGTTATAGAGAGACAGAGCCGGATCTGGTGCACACATTCATTTAAGTTTACTAGCGATTAAACTAATAATAATAATAATAATAAATAAATGTGTTGCTCCGACCACAGACTGTAGCCATACAGGCTCCAGCTCATTACTTGGGTCAGTCCGAGCTTTCAATGGTCAGGCTCGAACAACTCTGTCCAGACGTGCTGGGTTAAGAAAAAAAAAAGGTGCTAACAGGCAGCGAGTGCTGTCAGCAAACACAGCGACATGTTTCCAAACATAAATCAGCATTTCATTAAGAACATGCAGTCAAGCAGCGATTCGGATCGAAAACATTAATAACCTCGAAACAGACCCGGCTTCTAATTGAGGCCAGCTATTATTTACTCAAACTTGTATCCAGACCTGGTCCAGTAGGGGACAGCGTCGCAGACTGGGATCAGTATTTGAGTGTACGCTGCTGACCAAATTGCAATTCTCTTGGCATTAAAGAGGATGGGAGAAGTGACAGCAAATAAACTACTCGTTCATGCATTAAAACAGGACCAGGCACTGAGATTTCATATAAGCCCCATACAGTTCATGCAGTAAATAGGGCAACGATTAGCCTACTACAGGTCTACAGAACAAAAGACGAGTTAGGCAAAGACGGCCATGGTCAGTCTTTTTAAGAGACACAAGATTGATGTGCAGAATAAGAAATAATGTAAAATGATGAGACTGTCTTGCAGGTGGTGGTATGCACCTGACAATTGTTCGTGTTCCGTCAGTAACCGTGGCCTACTGCAAGGAGTATCTAGATATCATTTATTTTGATTGACAGACAATACAGATACTTTAATACATTTGAGACAAACTGCTTGTAAAAATGGGCTGTACAAATGAAATTGCCTTGCCTTTTAATGACTACACAAAAACGTACACAAAATCTTCACCAGACAAAAATAATATGCAGTTGTTATTATTATCACTGGTTGATGTCATTTGATTTTTAAAATGGAGAGTCTGAACTACAAACTATGATGCATAGTTGAGGAAGCTGACACGTACCAGACAAGAAGGATCGAATGTTTCTTACTAGTTTCTTACTAGTGGCTAAAGCTGGAAAATAATTTTTTTAATATTACGTTTATAATTTTCAGGGAGAAAGAAGTAGCATAGATTGAGAATATGAACAACACAGTTTTAGCCAAAATAAAAAATGTCTGTGTGCAACAGGGTCCAAGTTACAAAAAATGATCAGCATTTTATCAGATTAATGTCAACGATGGAAACAGGACAAGACAGCACTCGGACAAACATACTGAAGTTCATTGCTCTGTGTGACATTTTGCAAACATTCAAGTCAGGACACCAAATCGCAATACTTATCATTCAGGCATTCAGGGCTGTGTGGTTTGTCCCGTTTGTCCTAGTGGTGTTGCCGTACCCTGCTATCCGATTGGCCAATACGCTCAACCAATTATTCACTCGCGCGCGAGCAGAGTGAAACTTTTCCCGAGCGAGGAGAGAAGTGCTGCGCGCGAGCAGGGGAAAGTATTGCGAGCGGACTCTGCGCACGCTCGAGCTGTTTTTCTCCTCGCAGGCCACAATATTGCTCCAGGGGGCAGAGATGCAGGATGAAAAATAGCTCGCCCGTGCTTGGAAAAGCGCTCGGGGGAAAAAAAATGCGCTCGCGGGTATTTGATTTGTGCGCGCGGATGTTTTATTTGCGCCATGGATGTTTTATTGCGCGCACGCGCGACTCTCAATGCACGTGCAATTTATGGCAGTATTCTATGCCCATAGATCTCAGCCCAGAGAAGACCCCATTTACTTGTTGTGCTGACCAAGATAAAAAGACAGATCCAGGAATTTTTCTCATTTTCTTTACAAATAGCAACATATGGTTATTTTCACAATTTGTTAATTTCTTAGGGAATAATGCATAGATCTGAAAGGGTAAAGGGGAGTATTTAGATGGCTGGTATCTAAGAGTGAGTACAATTTGGATGACTTAAAAAGTCGTTCTTCAGACATCATCATGTTCAAGTTTGCCAAGTCAGAATGTGATAGCAACATGGACGCCAAAATTAAGTTTGGTGTGCATTTTATCACTCAGAGCATTTAATGGTTACAACCTAAAATACCATATAACAGATTACATGTGAGCCAAAACTTGATATACATGACTCGGATAAAACTTTTTTACCTTCAGTCCAATGTTTATTTTCATCCACCATGTGTCCACAGTACATGACATCAACCATAGTTTTATCAGATTTACCAAGTTGTCATGGCCAAGAAAGCTGGCCGTGCTTAGGTGCCTTGTGTATTGTTCTATGGTTTCCTGCCTTATTTTGAAACTCCTTCTCTCCTCTCTTTTCAGGTAACTTGCCACTTCCCCTTGTGTCCTTCCCACCAGCCTGATTGCCTTCCCCACCCTGATTGTCTCCACCTGTTCCCTGTTACCGTGTCTATATCTGGTCTGCGTCTCCCTTTGTCTGTGCCAGTTCGTCTTGTCTTGCGTGTCAGAGAACCAGCTCCAAGCCCTCGTCTTGCCAAGGATTGCCAAGCCCTTTGTTTCATGCCCCTGCCTTGCCAGGTTTTGTATTTTCTTTGTTACTTTGTCTAGCCATTGCCTTTTTGTAGATTTTTCCCTCTTTGGAGTGGTTTTTGGTTATTAGCTGTCGTTGTGTTTTTTCCCTCCGAGTGAGTGATTTTCTGTTGTACTTTGTAATAAAGATTTGTTCATTTGTTCACTTTGTCTCCTGAGTTGTGCGTTTGGGTTCAAGTTTTAGTTCAGTCGTAACAGTACGAACTGGCCAGTATGAACCCAGCCGACTCAGACCAGCTGACTTCAGCCATTCGATCCCAAGGCGCCCGCCTGAACCAGCAGGAGGAGCAGATGTCTTCCCTGTATCGTGGCGTGAAGGAGCTGGCAAACTATCAGGAGGAATTCAAGGCGGCCATGACCACCCATGTGAACCTCCTATCAGCCCAGGTCCAGGAAATCCACTCCCTCCTCACAAAGGATTCCTCCCCCCCTGCTACAGAAGCCACACCATCCCCAGTGGTTGCTGGAGCACTGGCGGTCCCGGTTTCTCCTGCCACAGCCCTCCCCCTGTCTGCACCAGAGAAGTTTTCTGGTGAGTCGGGAAAATGCCGTGCTTTCATTGTTGACTGTGAAATGTATTATGAGCTCTGGCCATCAGCCTTTCCCACAGAACGATCCAAGGTGGCATTCATGGTTTCCCATCTCACCGGGAGAGCGAAGGCATGGGCTACAGCAGAGTGGTCTCGTGAATCATCTATCTGTAACTCTCTCGATGAATTTATAGAGGCTCTGAGGGGGGCGTTTGATCCGACCACGTCCGACCGAGAGAAAGCTCGCGCACTGAGTAACATCAGACAAGGTACGGATTCAGTGTGTGATTATGCCATCCGCTTTAGGACCCTAGCCACCGACAGTGGATGGAATTCTACAGCTCTCTATGATGTGTTTCTTAAAGGACTCTCTGACCAGATTAAGGATCTGTTGGTGCCTCTTGATCTTCCATCCTCCCTTGACTCTATAATAACTCTAGCTATAAGAACTGACAATCGTTTACAGGAGCGTAGACGGGACTGCAACCAAGCATCATCTTCCATCGATCGCCGTCGGCCCAATGCTGCATCGTCTCCGGCCACTTGGCAGTGTTCACCGCACCTTCCCCCACCGGCTCCTGGGCAGAAGACATCCTCTGAGAAGGAAGAACCCATGCAGCTGGGACAAGCCAAACTGTCCACAGAGGAGCGTTGTCGCCTGCAGAAAGGACGGTGCTTCTGTTGTGGGCAGCAAGGTCACCTCCTCGCCATGTGCCCAGCAAAAGGGCAGGCTCGCCAGTAGACGGGAGGGTACTGGTGAGCCGTTTCTCTTCCCCTGAATTCCCTCCTCGAGCCTTAACGGATATAAAGGTAAAACATCACAATTTCTCTTGGGGTACTAATTGACTCAGGGGCTGATGAGAGCCTCATGGACTGGGCCTTTGCCCGAAAACTTTATTTGCACACTGAACAATTACCCCAGCCACTAGAGGCCAGTGCTCTTGACGGGAGCTTGATATTCAAAGTGACTCACAAGACTGAACCCCTCGGTCATTGTAGGTGACTACTGTGAATTCATGTGTTTTCACTTGTTCCATTCTAACCAGCAGCCTCTCATTCTGTTTGAAGTCATGTCATGATTTAAACATGAAACCTGTATTTAACACTGTTGTTGTTCATCCTGACACAGACCCAGAGCTCCCTGACCTGAAGTCAGTTCCAGGGTGTTGCCATGATCTAGGAGAAGGTTTCAGCAAAAGTAAGGCCACTTCTCTCCCCCCCGCACAGACCCTATGATTGCCCCATTGAGTTGATCCCAGGCGCCCCTATTCCCAGGGGGAGACTGTGTTCTATCACTGGCCCTGAAAGGGAGGCCATGACAGAATATATTGAGACCTCATTAAAGGCTGGTCTTATTCACCCCTCTTCATCTCCAGCAGGGGCAGGGTTCTTTTTTGTGGGGAAAAAAGATGGGTCTCTCAGACCTTGCATTGACTATGGGCCACTTAACGACATCACTATTAAAAATCGGTATCCTCTGCCACTCATGTCATCCACTTTTGATCAGCTCCAACAAGCAAAGATTTTCACCAAATTGGACTTGAGAAATGCATATCACCTGGTTCGTATCCGGGAGGGGGACGAATGGAAAACGGGCTTTAACACACCCAGTGGTCATTATGAGTATCTGGTCATGCCATTTGGTTTGACCAACTCTCCTGCAGTGTTCCAGGCCATGATCAGTGACATTCTTAGACTTCCTGAATCACTTTGTTTATGTCTACTTGGATGACATCTTGATTTATTCCCCAGACTCTGCCTCTCATGTTGGCCATGTACGTCAGGTTCTCCAAAGATTGCTGAAGAATCAGCTGTATGTTAAAGCCGAAAAGAGTGAGTTTCATGCCGACACTGTATCTTTTCTTGGCTTCATCATAGCCCCTGGAAAGATGCAAATGGATCTGGCTAAAGTTAGCGCTGTGGCTCAGTGGCCTACACCTGATAGCTGCAAAAAGGTTCAGCAATTCCTGGGATTTGCTAACTTTTACAGGTGGTTTATCAGAAACTTCAGCGCCATAGCTGCACCTCTCCATGCCCTCACTTCTCCACAGACTCCATTCCAGTGGTCCCCACAAGCTGAGGAGGCCTTCCTGCAGCTCCAGACACGCTTCACCACCGCCCCTATCCTCACAGTTCCAGATCCCAGTCAACAGTTCGTGGTGGAGGTGGACGCCTCCAATGATGGGACAGGAGCCGTCCTTTCCCAACGCTCCGAGAAGGACAACAAGCTTCACCCTTGCGCCTTCCTCTCTCGGAAGCTTTCGCCAGCAGAAAGGAACTACGATGTCGGGAATCGTGAGCTGCTGGCGGTCAAAATGGCACTGGAGCGCAGAATCCCTTTGTTGTATGGACAGACCACAAAAACTTGAATACATTCGCAAAGCCAAAAGACTGAACTCCCGTCAAGCCAGGTGGACATTGTTTTTTTTAATCGCTTTAACTTTGTGCTGTCTTGTAGGCCAGGGTCCCAGAACACAAAGCCCGATGCCTTGTCACGTCTGTTTGACCCCGAGCCTACTGCCAAGGAAACTGAATCCATCCTACCACTGAACCGTGTGGTGGGAGCAATGACTTGGCAAATAGAATCAAAGGTGAAGCAAGCTAATGGTGAGAACCCAACACCTAGCGGTTGCCCGGTGAATTGCTTGTTTGTCCCTGTCACTATGCGTCCGCAGGTAATCCATTGGGCTCACACCTCGCTACTCACCTGCCATCCGGGGATCAAAAGGACCATCCATGCCTTTCCCAGAGGTTTTGGTGGCCTTCCATGGAGCGGGAGGTTCAGGAGTATGTGGAGGCATGCCCCATCTGCGCCCGCAACAAGACCTCTTCCGGAGCGCGGATGGGTTTGCTGCAGCCACTCCCCATTCCCACTCATCCTTGGGCTGAGATCTCCCTGGACTTCGTCACTGGGCTCCCGGTCTCCGAAGGTAACGCCACTGTTCTTACAGTGGTGGATAGATTTTCCAAAATGACTCATTTCATTCCTCTGCCCAAGTTGCCCTTTGCCAAAGAGACAGCCGAAGTTATGATGACTCATGTATTTCGTGTCCATGGATTTCTTAAGGATATCGTGTCAGACCTGGGGCCCCAGTTCGTCTCCAGATTCTGGAAGGAGTTCTGCAAACTCATTGGAGCCACCGCCAGCCTCACCTCTGGGTACCACCCAGAATCTAATGGCCAGACAGAACGCCTAAACCAAGAGCTGGAGACAGGCCTTCGATGTCTGGTGTCGCAGAACCCAACTTCTTGGAGTAAGAACCTGGTGTGGGTGGAATACGCCCCCAACACCCTCCCCACCTCAGCCACCGGCATGTCACCATTCCAGTGCGTCTTTGGTTACCAGCCTCCTGTTTTTTTCTGAGACAGAAGGAGATCACTGTGCCGTCAGCTCACGCCATGGTCTGGCGTTGCCACCGCATCTGGGCAGCCGCCCACAAGGTCCTACTTCGCAACGGGGACCGCATGAAGAGGACTGCTGATCGGAGGCGTCGACCTGCCCTGCTGTACCAACCTGGCCAGAAGGTCTGGCTCTCTACACGGGACTTGCCCCTTCATGTGGTCTCAAGGAAACTGGCCCCACGGTTTGTGGGTCCATTTCCGGTATCCAAGGTCATCGGTCCCTCCGCTGTTCGTCTGCGCCTGCCTCGGTCCCTGAGAGTCCACCCGACCTTCCACGTCAGCTGGATCAAACCGGTTAAGGAGAGTCCCATGGTTCCAACAGCCAAACCCCCTCCACCCCCCCGGATGGTCGATGGTGGTCCAGTCTACTCGGTTAAGAAACTTCTTGCTGTGCGCAACAGGGGCCGGGGTAGGAAATTCCTGGTGGACTGGGAGGGTTATGGCCCCAAGGAACATTCCTGGGTCCCTGCAAGCTTCATTTTGGATCCTGACCTCATTTCTGAGTTCCACAACTGTCACCCTCAGATGCCTGGTCCGTCAGGAGCCATCCCTAGAGGGAGGGGTATTGTCATGGCCAAGAAAGCTGGCCGTGCTTAGGTGCCTTGTGTATTGTTCTATGGTTTCCTGCCTTATTTTGAAACTCCTTCTCTCCTCTTTTCAGGTAACTTGCCACTTCCCCTTGTGTCCTTCCCACCAGCCTGATTGCCTTCCCCACCCTGATTGTCTCCACCTGTTCCCTGTTACCGTGTCTATATCTGGTCTGCGTCTCCCTTTGTCTGTGCCGGTTCGTCTCGTCTTGCGTGTCAGAGAACCAGCTCCAAGCCCTCGTCTTGCCAAGGATTGCCAAGCCCTTTGTTTCATGCCCCTGCCTTGCCAGGTTTTGTATTTTCTTTGTTACTTTGTCTAGCCATTGCCTTTTTGTAGATTTTTCCCTCTTTGGAGTGGTTTTTGGTTATTAGCTGTCGTGTTTTTTCCCTCGTGAGTGATTTTCTGTTGTACTTTGTAATAAAGATTTGTTCATTTGTTCACTTTGTCTCCTGAGTTGTGCGTTTGCGTTCAAGTTTTAGTTCAGTCGTAACACAAGTTGAGTGGGTTTTCATACATTTTTCTAGTCGGAAATAGATTTTGACGATTATTCACCACCACTTGAACACACAGTTGAATTATGGTTAAGCAGTTGCTGCGTTAATATTTTCTCTTTTCAGTTTTCTGTTGCCGTTAGGTTTAGTAAAACATGATGTGGGTAAAAGTAGAAGGATAACTTCCATGTGTATATTTTTCCAAAGTTGCAAAGCTATGACATAACTGTGATCAGTCAGTTGCAATGATTAATTATGATGCTGCAGGAGCAACACCATTGAAGTCAGTGATGACAAAATAAGTGGTGCCTGAAGGAAACCTAGGGGCTCAGTTTTTCTAAGATGTTCTCTTCAATAATCCTCATAGGTCTTGTGGCGTTTCACACTAGTTAAAATTGAACAGAAAATAAAAGATTAGAATATTGCAAAATTACATTTTCCTGTTAATTATAAACATGTCACTTAAAGTACCATAACTATGCGTGGGTATTGATTATTCTGAAATTTGACTTCAAATGTTCCTTTAGTCCTACTCAACTGTCTTACTTAACAGAAAGCAACCGACACATTTTCCATTAAACTACACACAGTTTAAGATTTCAAATATTTTAGGCACAGAAAAGTCTCCCAGGGAACAGGATTCAACAACGGTGTTTGGATCTCTCACATCTTGTAACATGGAAATTCTTAACCTAGAATGAGTTGCTATCATTGGACCTGCGATTAAGTCTTCAAAACTCAGTGAGGCAGGAATACAAGTGTTAGAAGTTTCATGAGTATCTAAATGTGTGACTTTTGTATATTCTCTGTGGTCTGTAGGACAAATGTGTCAGTGAGTTTGAATTCAGTTAACAACAAGCTTTATCAAGTTTTTCATTGTCTTCTGATCTTCACTTGTTATGTTGCACAATACAGTGTTATGTTGTAACGATAGTGATAAGTGTTTGGGTACACTGTTAAGATTAGTAAGGATGTAAACAAACAGATTATGAAGTGTATACTAATAATTCTGCAGTCTTTGACCTTTTATCTTTTGCTTTGACAACTTCTGCCAGATATCTCTAATAAATAAAATAGAATTTAAAGTTTAATACTCATTTAAGGAGTTATTTGTATTCTCGTCTTAAATCTCTTTAATTTCTTTTTCTTAAAGCTGAGGATTGTAAAATTGGAGAAACCAGCAAGAGCAAGCTATGTTTTGAAAGACTCCAACCAAAAGAATCCTACCCCCTCCCTTCAGGCCTCTCTCTGCAGCCACTCTTCTAAAACACATCAACACATACTTGTGTGTCTCAATTCAGGGTCTGCATCCTCTGAAGGACTCGGCCTTTGCGGTCTTCGAAGGCGAGTCCTTCAGAGAGACCTTGTTAACTGCGTCAACCGTTGTTAAATGGGACGGTCTAGTCTTTGGAGCATTTCCTGGTTCCTTCACCAGATGTTTTATCCTTACGTCACGATTTCTGCCGCCCAGGTACGATCTACGCCACGCAATGTCGCCATTTTCTCTCTTTCTTTCTTCTTTTTGGGCACGCAAATCTTGGGAAATGTGAGGCCATGAAGGATAGTAGCAGTGCATCCTCCAAAAAGAGGGAAAAAACGGCCGCATTTGTGGGCTGCATTTGGAGGAGCCTTCAGATTGAGACAGTCTTTGCGTGGCGTTTAGATATAATTGGCCTTCAAATGCTCCTCCGAAGGATGCAGACCCTGAATTGAGACACAGCAATAGTCTGACTATATAGACAAAGGCTGTGGCCAACATCACTCATTACTCCCTATATAGTGCACTACACAGTGAGTACGCTATTTTGTAGAGCTGTAAGAATGTCTAGTGGGAATTACTATACCCTTGATATATGGACGTTTCAACTGTTAGACAGCAGGGACGTAATTAACGGCGCCTGAGTAGTGTCCGAAAGTGCTTTTTTCTTTCTACTGAAAAAGACTTCCCCTGTAGTTAGCTACATTGAACGTGTTCTCTAAGTGTTTTTGCTGTAAGTAATACAGAAATAAACACCTGTGTTTGTGTCATTATACAAGCAAAGTAGCTGTCGTGAGCATACCTCAGTCCAAAAAGGCCTCCCCCAGCACGACAATTTCTCCTTACAGCTGCAGGTGTGTGCTTTGTGCTGAGTAAGCAGCTGAACGAGTGTGTTACTGCCGCAGCCCTTTCTCACTCACATGTAGGAGACACCAAACGTTATCAACATAAACATGAACAACAAACATGGCTATTGTACTGTCAAGCTAGTATGTTAGTATTAGGAAATGTAGGCTGCACTTCTCCTCCATTCTTGTGCGACTACCTCAGTAATAGCTTTAACAACACATCCCATGGATCTAACAAGGGGAATCTGGATACGGCATTGGCACATAAAGCCAAATAAACTTGACTTCCCGGGTATAGTCATAGAACATATTTTTTTGTTTCTCAAGGCATTTTATTTATTAGCTTGCTGTTGAGATGTGAAGACATTTTCTACAAATACATATAATTATATAAATGCTTCTGGAATCAATTACCAACTCTTGCTTTGATTACCATTAAATAAAAAGATAGTTTGTAACTGCCCTTTAAAACCATGTGCAGTTTGTTAAAGTTTTGGGAAGCACAGACAACTAATGTCCTGCTGACAGGGGCTCCAAATAAAAAAAAAAAAATGTTTTAACATCAACACTGTGTACTTTATGAGATATAGAAAATATCTCAAAGTGTCAAAGACAATGGTCAGTGATGTAAAATGAGAACAGTGTGGAAAATGAGCAGAAACTCTGCTCTTCATGAGCTCACTTTAGCTCTGTAGCCTGATGGGATCTTATATTTGAATGTCAACAAGCATTATGTGATTCATCTTTGACGTACTTTTGGACTAGAGACGTGATGAAACACTTACATGTGGGACAAGGACTTTATGATAAGACCTTCTCTAACATGTCCAGACTGTGTGGCTCTAAATTACGTCCTGCTCCAGTCTGTGCATTATTGCTTTTTACAGCACAGGATGATTGACAGGCAGGAACACATCAATCTGAAGAGATATGACACATAGAGACATAATCATATTATTTGGATGTTGTTTGGATGAAATCAGCCATATTGGCTCACATGTGAGCTGTGTGTCCTAAACCAGTTCACCTGAAATTAGCATGAGTAAAAATATGGATATAAATACAGTCAGACTGGTCTGAGTTTGATAACTTCTTCTTACTTTGCAGCACTGTTCACTTTAACATGTTGACAAAATGGCTCCAAGTAACCTCTTGACACAAAATAAATAGTATCAAATAAGAAACTGACTTCAGGTTAGCCATTATATAACATACTGTACATACAAGATTACATGGCTGATGTGACCTACTCAAGTTTGTAAAGGCTTATCAGAAAGGACATGAAGCGTTTGTCTGTCATCTAACTCCATAACTTCAGTGATACAAACTGTTCAGACTCTGTAGATATGATTGGGTCCAAAGTCCAGGCAAGATATATGAGAGATAGTGCTGTCAAATACTTACAGTGTTTGCTGTGAATCTGTTTGGTTTTAATTTACTGATAAAGAATGCATCAATGGATCTCCATTTTTGTGTGTAGCAGTAATAACCTAGAAGATTTTTTCACGTAAATCCTCATCTGTCAAGTAGCTATCTATAGCTGAATGAGGTAACACAATGATGATTGAGCCTATGGCCCACTGAGCAAAGCTGCCATTGAACAAAGACAAAATTGAACACACATATTGTGTGTGTACATTTGGTTAGCTAGCCAATGTTAGCTATGTTCTTTTTTTTGTGTAACATTCATCTTTGATGTTATGATAATTATGTTATCTTGTAGTTTGTGGTCTTTTAAGCTTTTGTCATTGGAGTGCTGTAGAAAGCAGTTGAGACCTGACCTTATGAAGCTGAATGTATACAGGCAGGCGGACCAAAGTCAACGGAGAATAAACTTGCTTGGCTGCATTTGGCATTTTTTCAAACAGAGTCAGGGTTTCCAGGTCCACCATATGCTTGGGGACAGAGAGGGTGGTTAAGATATGAGCTCTATTGTATCCATATCTCCCTCTGCGAGCACAGGTCTGAGGCACACCTCAAGCCTTTGTAGATTGAAAGAATACTGACCTCAAATTAGTTGAGGGAACCTGGAGGAATAAACATCTCTGCAATTATTTTGTCTCACCTGCAGGTTGTGCTCCTCGGCAGGAGAAACACTTTTAGCAGTGAAGGAATGTCGGAGTAGTGTTTTTGTAGTGGTGTTTTTTTTACTGTGCAGCTTGTAAAAGAATTATAGTTGTTGTTATTGTGGCTCTACCTGTGATTGTACATGTATGTAACATTGTATGACATAGAATATCTGATGATAGGCCAGTGTGGGATACTTTGTGATGGTTCTGTTTCCATTGCATGTTAAGACACAAAATATTATTGTAACCTTTGTTTCAAGCGTTTCTAAAGTATACTAACAGCATAAAGTGTTGAACATAAAATCCTATGCATTATTTTACAGATTTCAGAGATGCAAGTTCACTTATTTAAACACTGCATTGTCAACTTGCTTTTGTGTCATTTACAGAAGAAAAATAAATATGACCTTATTTTCACACAATCAAAGCAGCTGGTATAACCATTTTACTACAATGGAACACTTAAAAAATAAAGACATGGTATAATTAGAGACTCTCTTACTGTGGGATTACCTCAGGCACAATGCCCATCAACATGTTCACTTTCAAACCCATACTCAATACTAGTAAGTCGAACCACACCCTTCAAACTCCATTTGAGCGCCACATCTTTCAGGCAGACAGACATATTAACACCTGGAAAAGTGCTCAAAGCTGCCTCTGTGGTAGTTCCCACTGCAGTAGTGTCAAGGACTGCAGTTGGCCATGATGACACACAGAGTCTCAGGGTAAAAACATTTCCAGCTGATGCTCTCATGGCTGGTAAAGAATACCTGTAAAAACAACAACAAAAAAATGGTAATAATATACTGTTAGTGTGAACAACCTAAAAGAAGCAGAGGTTTTCACTGGCTTTCATTCAGATCAGATTTGCAGTGTGTGCAAAAAGCTGTGACGTCAAGAACACTAAGGTGACACATAATGTGGATGGGCCGTAGTGTGGCAAACATGTACTGATAAGTAATGTTACAGGTGTGTAGATGTAGTAAGATGTTACAGTAATATATTACTCTGAGCAGTAAGAAGCACAGTGTTTCTAATAGGATTTTGGTAATATTAATACAGTTACTACGTCCAGTAATGTGTTACCACCAATAATTAAGTGGGTAGTAACTGATATATAAAAATGTTATCGACACCATGGCACTTCCGTCAGTGAACGCAATTACCAAAAAATGTACCACATCCACCTTTTCTGGAAGTGGTATATTGCAGTTACTTTATTGAGAGTAATGCGAAAGTAGTGTGATCAGTAAACTAACACTCTACACAGACACTGATATTTGACTTATTACTGTCAAATGAAAGTAACTAGTGACATGTTATATGTCTGATAAATGTCATTGTCAGTAATACATGTTATACATTTTGAAAGCCATACTCAGTACTCAGCCATACTCAGTGTGTCATGATCCCATTATGAGATGGTTTCTAGCTGTAACTTTAATTCAAACACTACCTGCTCTCCAAAAGAAGTGAATTCACCAGGGGTTACGTCTGCCTCAACTCTGGCAGCTATTTGCTTCAAAAAAGCAAAGCTGCTGTGGCTCTGTGTCAGAGTCTGACCCCTCCTTGTGCTTTACTCCTCTTGCACATTCCTGCAGGCAGTTGGCAGGGCATGTCTAACCATTTAAAAGGTGAGATTGAATTATATACTAGCTGTTGTGGGTGTGCTAGGTCTCAAAATCACCCTCATCCTGATCTTCTGTATCATTCTTTTCACTAGATGGTAAATTAGTCTGAAAGAGAGGAACAGCCATGGTGTCAGTGAACGTCACAGTTATAGACACAGCAAATTATGGTCATCTTTCTCCATTGAACATTAACAACATATCTTGAAAAGGAAAAAAGGAAAAAGAAACTCAACAATCACAATTCATAGAGCCATGTAGTGATAACCAAACCAAACACTGAGACTTATTAAGGTTAGGAGTTAGGGTCACAGGCTCTGCACTGCAGATATACACATGCGACATTAATAAGACCGTCCTCTCCTGTCTACTTGCTAATTGATATGTAGTATTTACAACAAGCTTTGGATTTGTCAGTCTGCTCCTATCTTGGTATACACATTTTTACACACACAGTATATTTCTGTTTAGTTACTTGATCACAATATTTCAGAAAACTATGTCTTTATATATAGCCTACGTTTAAAATTTTGAATGGGCAATTAATTGCTTCTACTTCCAGTCAATGCCAACACATCCCATTAGTGTGCCCTGCACCCTTGTGGCCTGAAGGGTCATCAACACCTAATACTACCCAGTGTTTCAGAGGTCCAACCAGTTACACACCAAGACAATATACTGGAACTGGTGGTGTATCATTTATCTGATCCTTAATCAGGGCAAGCACTGTATGATCTGTGTGGGTATGATTGAATTTTATTTATATAGTCCAATATCACATATTGCACAATAGCATATCACACCCTCCCTCGATTTGAATCGCCATGTTTTCGTTACCTCAGAGTGAGCTTTTACTAAAGGGAGCAGGTCCTCTTCCATGGAGTCAGTCATGTTTCTAAGCCCAGAACAGATTAATTAAACACTGGCTCATGAGAATGCCGCTGTTGGGAAGGGTGAGATAAGGGGTGTTAGCTGATTTCAATCTGCAATGACACCATTAGATGGCACCAAATCCTATACACTGGACCTGTAAATCAAGTGTAGTTTGAATAGCTCTGTCTAACTTGCTCCATGTTTTCCCTGTCCAGAATCTAATCAGTAAGCAATACTTTTCCTTAGTGCACACTTTACTTTTAAATGCTGCAATACCATGTACCACGAGCAAGGACAATAAGAAAAAAAATGCTAGAGTTAAAATGGTTTAAATGTAGGACTGTAAACTAATTACAGGCTGTGTCATTGTATAATTCATTTTCATTTCATCTTCCCCATATTTATGACATTTTTCAGTCCATGAACTGGCCTGAAAACGACCAAGCAACGCCATCTATAGGCGGTGTGCCACTTTTAAGGTGGGCTGGAAAATTCCAATAAGAAGCTGTGACTCTGACGCTAACTTCAGTGTCGTCTACTGCAGTGTGGTGGAAATCTCTGCATGTGTCCTGCCAGTTTCAAATACATTTTTATTATGTAAGCGTATGGTTCCAGCCATGGTGAAACATCTGCTTTCAGCATTCACACTAATTATGGCCGATTTTTATTCAGGTGAGCTTGTTCCAAGACTCTGGTATTATGCATGCTCACTAACTGGTATGGCTTTACTGGGACACTTAATAAAACGTCTGTCATGAAATGGGTCCATTTGGTTTGACTGCTATCACACACTGACTCAGGTTTGTAAAATGAATATAACCGATTCCTAAACAACTGTTAAACCGGTTTCACCGCACAGTACACACATACACAGTGACACACATAAACACACCCACATTGTGTCAGCTGCGTCATTGCACCTTGGTTTAACATTGAAAGAGGAAATCCCAGCCTGAGACTGAAGTCCGTCAACCGCACATTTGAACAGTGCACTTCCTCATACATGTGCACTTGCTACTTCAGTTCTACAATCAACAGCCACACTGATAGGATGTGGATGAGAACACTTTAAGCTGGAGTTTATTTATTAAGAAATAAAGTTAAAGGCATTAGCACTGGATCCAGTAAATGAATACATTTCTTTCATCCTCTCAGCCAAGACAAATGGACAAGACATCACAACAAGCACAGATGGTGAGTGTGTTCTGTCCATTAACCATGCTCTGTGTTATGAGCTCAGGCTGCAACACTTGTTAAGATAGACTCAACTGTGTGTTACCTGCCATTTCTATGCCAACTTTATTTGTTGAGATCAGATCTGATGTATATTAGGAATGAAGGTGCAATATTCTGTGCAGTGTGTAGCAATTTGTATACCAGAACATAAATATTGCACAGTGCAATATAAAGACATTACACATTTGACATGCTGACATTTCCTGTAAATATCACATGACGGGAGAAAGGAGAACTTTGATCTCAACAAGTTCACTTTTACTTCCTGTGTAAGAATTACAAGTGCACACCACTTTGATGTTGATTCTCAGGGTAGTTGTAGGGGGGGTGGATGGGATGATTATTGTATTGTGAAAGTAACATCATGTATCTCTAAATGGTATCCTTATTGCCAGGGTCTACTCCATTTCATTATCTACATTATGTCATCAGTGGAGGAGTGAAACAAAAACCCAGGGTTTGATTACATTATTATATCAGGCTGTTTGTTTCCACAACTTCATTACTGATTGGTAATTACTTTGTGAAAACTAATGTCAGATAATCTTCATAATAAAATTATCTTGATGGGACTTTTAAGTGGGAGGGTTAGAGAATCATTTACAAGTTGTTAAGAAGTTAATTGGAAAGTAATTTAAGACACTGGCTGGTTATGACTCAGAATTTTAGAAGGTTAAATGTTGAGTCCCACAAGGGTCATGGGGTTATGGGGCGCAGTTTCAAAGAAATCTAAAATACGTACATAGTAATTACCACCCACTTACCAATTCATACCATTAACCAATCTCTGCTCTCAGAAGCTTGCTGTTATCTAGAGCCAGGTTCAGACTGAGTTCTGTCCTGGTAGCTCTTGAGTGTCAAGCTGACTTCATCAAACAAAAAGGTCTGGGGGTTTTTCACATGAGTGTGCGTAGTTTGATATCAAAATTAGATTACGTTAAGGTTTGGGCTCAACAAACCAATGCTGATATCTTTGTTTTCTTTGAAACTTGGTTGTCTAATATTATTGAGGATGAAAACATTGCAATTGGTGGCTAAAATGTTTTTAGGACTGACAGGGAAGGTTTCACAAAAGGCAGAGGGTTTTCAGTTTCTGTGAAAAAATTTGGAAAGTGTCTGTTTAGGGAACACTGCAAGTTGTGAAAATGTATTTCTTATAGGGGCCTATTGTCCACCTTCTGCAAAATTACTTGAACCATATTATACTTGAAAAATCCATGTAACAATTTGAATTTGGCACAGTTAATCACTGCTCCTACAAGGCCTAACACAAATGATCCTGAGCGTGGTTCTCTTTTAGACCTTATTTTAACTAATATGCCTTATAGGTTTAAAGCTAGTAGTGTCCTCTCACTTGATTTCACTAATCACTGTCCCATTGCCTGCATTAGGGACGCTAGACTACAGAAATCTCAAGCTCAAATTATTTTATTAAGAAATGAAACATTTTGTAGATCAAGCCTTCTTGCATGACGTATAGCTCAGTGACATCTCATGCTCTGCTTCTATCCCTGACCCTCACATTGCTCTTGATCACTTCATTAGAGACTTTAATTCTGGTGCGGACTAGCATGCTCCTAATTGTCACTCTTCAGTGGTACCAAACCAAGTGACGAGTGACTCTTCCAAAATTTCTGACAAACAGTGTGATGCCTTTAACAAGCACTTCTTTGACAATTCTGGTTTATCAGCTACTGACTCATTTTGTGATGCTCCTACCATCTCAGTTAGTTCCAGACCCTGTAGTTTCTCGTTTAGGCCCTTCTCTGGTCACAAAGTATTTGAAGCCCTGTGTGTGGCATTGGTCCTAAAAAGTCTACCGGTGTTGATCAGTTAGATCCACATCTTTTACTACTAGCCGCCTCTGTAATAACTGATTTTTTGACGCATATTTTTAATTGAACTTCAAAAACTGCTCTTGTTTCTCCTATGCACAAATATGGTCCTGTGGATGACCTAAATAATTATCACAGTTTATCTTTAAACTGCCTTGTTTGGCTAAAATATCAAAGCAGCTACTTTTAACATTTTGAATCTTAATCAGTCTGGCTACAGATCTGCATACAACACTGTTTGACAGCATCAACTAAAGTTGTCAACGATATTGTCAATGCTTTAGATAATAAACGAGTCTGTTGACCTAAGGCATTTGACACAGTTATTACCTTTAAAGCGCCTTGAAACCATTTCTTTTGACAGGAAATCCTTTAACTGGTTCAAAAACTGTGAAGTGAAGGGTATTCAAAGGGGTTCCTCAAGCACCCATCTTGGGTCCCATTTTATTTACCCCATACATTAATGATTTTACTATTGGAATTACAAATGGTACAATTCATCTGTATGCTGATGACATATGGTTGGGTTTTTTGCAGAGAACAGAGACAGGAAGTAGTGAGTAAGGATTTATTTGTACAAACTATGATCTCTAGAGGGTAATGTAGACGAGAAGACCAGGTTTGCAGGCAGGCAGGCAAGGTTGACTGGACCAGCTTGGAGAAACTCAGGAGAGCAGGCAAGCAGGAAGCAGTGCAGAAAGGTGCTGGATGTCTGCAGGAGCCAAAGGCAAAAAAATACTGAAAACACAAAATAATCTGAGTGTCAAGAAAACACTCAGAGCAGCACGATCAGGTCACCGTATGGGACGTAATAATCTAGCGCCAAAGTGAATTGAATTGAATTGAATTGAATTGAATTGAATTGAAAGCCTTTATTGTCATTATACACAGTACAATGAGATTTAAAAAGCAGCTCTGTAAAAGCTCCATAAAAGTGCACACTCCAAGTGGTGGAGAGACCAGGTAGAGATAAAGCCAGTGGGTCACGAGTTGATCTGATTCATGTGTGCCACTCTGCTGCTGCTGCCACACCCAGAGACACACACACACACACACACACACACACACAGGGGAGGAGCAGGTGAGGGAGAAAGGAGGGGGAAGGCAGAACAGAGAAAACAGAAACACAACCAGGCTGCTCCCACAGCAGCACTGTGACACAAAGGACAGTTTAGACTCTGCTTCTCGTCATATTTTGTACTGTTCTGTTCTTCTTTATGTTTACTGCAATAGCGTGGGGGCAATATACATATGATTATTACTAAACCTAAGTATGTATTACAGAAAAGAGAAATAAGACTTATAAACAAGGTGAATGTAAGAAAATACACTAGCAGACTAGTTATCAAGTCGCATGTGGAAATTTGTAGGCTTTGGTTTTTAGTTGTGTGTAAAGCCAGAAATACACTCTTACCTGAAATTCTATTGGTTGATAATACTAAGATTATATTAAGATCCATGGGATAGTATCACAGAAGGAAAAAATTATTTCAAAAGTCTAAATTCACTTACTACAAAATGTGGAATTCTCTGAACAGTGGGACATTATAACTTTTTGAGTAACATCGATGTAAAAATACTTCCTTTTCTGCTACTTTATACTTCACTCCACTACTTGTTAATTAGAAACATTGTACTTTTTACTTGACAGCATTTTTAATCAGATACTGGTTATTTTGCTTTTTTGTAAATGATGTTTCTCACAAAACAATGCTGAGGGAAGTGGAATAAGGTGTACAGAGACAATGGTGAAAGTAGGAAAATCTGAATCTTTATTTTATTCACTCATTCTTCATCAGATTAAAGTGTGAACTCTCATGGTCCTGAACTGATCCCCATACACAAAAGAACAATAACAAAGATGACCCACACACAACACTGTTATGTTTGTAGGCCTATACATAGAGGCCACCTAAGTCAAAATGTATGGTTATGGTTTCAAGTCCATGTGCTGACAACATATGAACATGTCCAAAATCAGAATGGAAAGAAATCAGATTCCATGTTATTTGTGCTTGCCTTGAAACAGACTAAGAAAAGGAAGGTAGAACATGGGTGGTAATATAATAGAGAATACAATGACCAACCTTGTTGTAGTTGCAGAGATAAGCTAAAGAAACCCTGCAATTTTGTCATAAATGTGTGTGTCTGTGAAAGGATCTGTGAATGTATTGTGTACTTACAGGTGTAGTCACTATTACAACCCGGATCCATCTGTTCTTTGAAGTCAGTGATAAGCCAGAGAAAAGACAAGTGTGCATAGGTAGAACAGCAGCCCAATAGCCACTAGCCACAGGTGCATTTTGATGGCCTCATAAGTAAGCCTTTTACAGGCGACGGTAGGATTTGATTTGATTAACACCACAACATTAAAACCATGTGGATAACAGCGATAATCTTGTTGCAATACAATGTTCTGCTGGGCAACCTTGGGACCTGGTATTTATGTGGATGCCACTTGACACATACCACCCATCAAAACACCATTGTGGATCAAGTACACCCCCTCATGGCAACGACACTACCCAGTAGACAGTGGCCCCCCCAGCCGGACAGTGCACTCGGACACACCACAAAAACTGCTCAGGAACAGCTTGAGGAACACAACAAAGAGCCCAAGGTGTTAACCAGGCCTCCAGATTCCCCAGGTCCCAATCTGAACATCTATAGGTCGTGCTAGAACAGGTCTGATCCATGCAGGTCCTATCCCCCACACTCAGGGCTCAAAAGAATCACTTAGAACTTCCTCACGCCAGACATCACAGGACACCCTCAGAGGTTTAATGACCGTGCCTTGACAGGTCAGAACTGTTTTGGCTGGAACCTGCACAATATTAAGTATGTGGTTTTAATGTTGTGGCTGATCGGTGTCAAGGCTCTACGTGTGGAGTTCTTTTGTGACTAAAAGGTCTTGAGCTCTCGTGTTTCAATGGCATTTTATAGTTTTATTGAGCATTATTTCTGCCACAGTGTATTCTTTTTTTGTACTGTCACTGGGAGGCCCAAAGTTGACTGATTCCTAACTTTGCACTTCTCTGGCATTTTTGGAAATACGCTTATTTGCTTTCAGAATAAGATGAAGATGAATATTATAATAAGTCTCACAGAAATCTGTGTGCTAAGTACATATTTGGAGTCAGGACTTGGTTAGCCTAGATTAGTTTAAAGGTGTAATTTGTAAATTGTGGCCAGAAATTGAAGTGGAAAAAAATACATAAAAAAACAAAACAGTGCTGCTCTTTGGTAACTATCTTTGGTTTTAGCTAACTACCATTAGCTAATTAACACATGACTCAGTTAGCTGTTAAGTTAGTGCCCCCAGTCACTGTGGGATGTAGTATGGATTCCTTGACCAGGACCATGACTCCGGCACCAAGAAGACACGGAAGATGGGGACAGGAGAGAGATGAAGAATCAGAGAGGCGAGAGTGTATAGAGCCAGAATATTTTCACAAGATTGATTAAAGACACAGCAAGACTTTTTGGATCGGTTTTATTTTGTTTATGCTGAGTTTGAATGAAGTGTTCTGTACAAAGAGAGAGCAACTTGAATTCAAGGTACAAGGTTGTATTTTTCTGTATAGTACAGAACATAGGTGTAAAAAATGAATATGCCACATTTAGAGCTAGATCTGCAAGGGGTTACTCTGTCAAATGCCTTTTGAGGTGCGAAGTGGCATTACGAAGCAGGACAGGCCATGGCTTACTTCAGTAGGCATCTCTGCAACACAGTACATAGAAGACTTTGACATAACATCAACACTGTTGAGTTATTTAATGAAGGTTAGTTCATTGTGTGACCATATCTTACATACTGCCCCGGAAAACATGGAGGGACTAACCTGGCAAAGATCGTGACAGATCCATACAGGTCATTATAATTTTCTGTTACGCAAACAATATAAAAATGACTGACGGATAACAGTCTGCCTTCACACAAAACCTGGTTTGGACTTGAAGATGGATACACTGTTGATTGGTTGTTTCCACTGTTTACTGCCTGCTATGAGGATGAGTTCTACTTATTTTCAGGGCTGATAAGTGCTGGATGGATTAATAGACAGGTCGATCAAAAGTCCCAACACACACTGTCACTCCCCCTAAAACCACAAACTGCCATTTTTACAGTTGTGTAAAACATTCATGTTAATCAGTGAGCTGTAGAGGGTTGGTTGGTACTTCACAGACAAAGTGACCTCACCATTTTTACGCACAACCAGGTAAAGTAAGACAAGAATAAAGTTTGTTTGGTTGTAAAAACAATTACTGCAGCAAATCAAAGTCATGACTGTAACAGTCCCCGGATTCCCTGGCTGTATGTGGAAGTATCCGTTTGCAAGATACTGAACCCCTAAATCGCTCCTGATGAGCCGCTGGCATCTTGAATGGCAGCCTCTGCCATCTGTATGGCTGTTTGTGTGAATGGTGCCATGGAAGTCCATTTACCTTTTAACTGAATATGGACATCCTCTATACTACTAATAGGGATTGATCTGAAAGATTTCAGCAATGTGATCATCAATCTGATTCAGAAGCTATGTTCTTACTTCCAAATGGCAACTTTAACTGGCCACAACTTCAGCACAAACTGCCAAGAGTTTCTTTCATCTTTTTATGATGAGAAGCAATAGTGGTGCTGCTTTGTACTGAACTTCCCCATATCTACTGATGGTCTGACAATCAGTCTCAGTAAGTGTACTGTAGCATCCTTTTTCTTTTTGACGATTTGCAAACAAAGTCTGACTCAATTAAACATTTCACTCATACACTAAAAATCAATGATTATCTCCTAAACAACTGAAGTAGAAAGGGAATCGTTTGTAATCCAAGTCTCAAGAACCCCCACAATCCTGAAATAAAATTAAAAGTAATTGGTTATTTAGACCCTTTTTTTAGCTGAAATATTCACTGTAACTTTTTCACTGTAGAGTGCATTAGTGCACACCCCACCTGAAGTGGATGCATGAGCTCAACCATGCGCTGAGGGTGTAAATGACCTCATGGGGCTTCCAGAGACTTGGATTACATCGGACAAGCTGTTTTGTGCCCATCTACTTAAGTTTTTAGGAGAATGCTGCAGCGCTGTTTTGCTGGGAAGCTCTAGGAATGTTTTGTGGACCATGACATTTCTCCAGAACTTTCAATCTGCATAGGGGTGAGTAAATAAGGGCTGAAATTTCATTTTTTTAGGGGGGTGAACTGTTCCTTTAACCTAGATGGTGCTCTTTGCTTGACTTTCAGTCACAGCTCATGCTCATGTCCCAGTTGCTCTTCAATTTTATCAAAACAAACAAGACACAAAACTCATCACTTCCTGTGACACAGGAGTTTTTCCTGTTGAAGACAGAAACTGAATGACTAAAAAGCAAAGCAAGCCCTTAAGCTTTCAGAAACTAGAATATGGAAACTCAACCAATGACACAAGCAGAAAACGAGCAATGTTTTACTACTTCAACAAACTACTATTACGAATGCTTTGTGATTACTCTGCTAACCCTACTTTGAGGCATTCCACTTGTATACTTTCGGTATATGTTGCTGGGGAGTTTCCCCAGAGGATATTAACATGTCCTGTCATTTTGCCTGGCTATAAATAGTGGCCATGTATTCCCATGCAGAACCAATAATGCTCATTTACATACAGTACATGCAGTATGAGTATTTAAATAAGTTCTTACTGTCATAGCTGCAGCACCAAACCACAACAACAGTGTAAGGGAATAAAGGAATGGTATCTGTAAACTTGACGTTCTCAGGCCACAGCAGAGTAAACAAACTGCTTCAAAATGCATCATCCTGTTTTTTTCATTTAGATTAGTTTTAAGTAGCAGTTTTATAATAAGTAATAAGTCTGGGCACTCTACTCTTATCTTGGGCAAAGAGAAATAACCTGTAGTGTAGTTTGTAGCGTGTAGCTTTACTCAATGAAAACCATTAGTCTTTTTAGTCAACTTCATCTTTTTTACATTAGTTTAGTTTTCTTTATTCTAACCAAGTTGTGTCTGTGCCCAAACCAAAGCAAACCTTAGACCTTAGAACTTGTTGCACATACATTGGAAAATTATTTTTGGGAAAGGGGGAAAATAACACAATGATTGATCCTCCACATCAGACCCACGTCAAAAATCACAACAATCCAGCTACTAAAAAATATGTGTATGAAGTTGAAGTTGTTGATAAAATGAAGTCCACACTGGACCAAAGCTGATCATTCTGACCTGACAGCAGCACTTGATGAAAGGTCAAGAGGCTCATCATTTTTTTGAATCATCCTCTGAATATCAAATGTCATTGCCGTCAGCTGATGAGACACTGACAGGAAGACAAACTAACTTCCTTTTCCTTTTGCAACCAACTAGACTCATCTTTCTTTCCAGATAACAATCAGTTTGTATAATTTACTTATTAGTTTTCCTATCTCTGAGTGTGTATATATTCTCTTTCCTCTCAGAGCTCAGCACAGCCACTGCCTCTAAACACAAGGAGGAGTTTCAGCTTCTCATCTCTTCGTATTAAAAGTAAGTGGATCATAGTGTATTTGTGGTGTTAAATGTCCTAGTTTAGTCAGAGACACTACCTTCATCTCAACGTTTCATTTATTGATAACTGTGTCATTATGTCAATGTGAAATTTCCACAGAAAGGCATAACAGTTATGACGGTGGTGGGTTCACACGGCGGAGAGGGTTGCTGTCGTTCTCGTCAGTACGAGAATCATCGAGAAAGGGTAAAAATGACATTTTCACAATTCCCGTCAAGTGAGTCAGCTTCTCATACTGTCTTTGATCTGCCAAGCTGATGACAATGAGATTCAAGATTCAAGTGTTTATTGACATATGCACAGGAAAAAAACATGTTCCTCTGTACAATGACATTCTTCCTTTGCTGTCCACAGAATGCCAACAATGTAATAAAGAAATAAATATCACCAAAATATACAATATATACAAAGTAAAACACTTGTAAAGCATTCCAGATTTGCACTGTTTTATTATTATTGTTGCAGCTTTTTCTTATTTATGCCGTGTAAAACACTTGTAAAGCACTTTTACACGGCATAAATAAGAAAAAGCTGCAACAATAACAATAAAACAGTGCAAATCTGGAATTTGTGCAGTAATGCATGTGCAAAATGTGACAGTTATGATGTAGATTAAACTCTTATCTGCTGTTTAGGAGTCTGATGGCAGTGGGAAAGAAAGAGTTCTTTAGTCTGGTGGTCTTGGATTTAACACTTCTGTACCTCCGGCGTGAGGGTAGAAGTGTGAACAGTCCGTGCTGGGGGTGGGTGGGGTCCTTGAGGATGGAGGCAGCTCTCCTGTGGACTCTGCGGTGGAAGATGCTCTGCAGAAAGGGCAGTGGAGTCTGCCCTACCTGTTGGGCCCTCTTAATAAAATAAAATATAAAATAACCTGACAAATCAGTTTATTCCCTTATGATGAACACTAGCTGGTCACAGCTTTAGATGCAAACTTTTGAAAGCTCAGTTTCTTTTTCATTTTTAATCCTTAGAGTCCGACCCAGATGAAGAGGGTGCCTCACAGCTATGCAACTTTCAGGACCAGATGAAGAAGACAGGCATGAATGAAGGTAACATCAAGTGGACGTGCCAAAGCATGACTAATACTAAATGGAGCATAGCAAACTTTAAGGCACAGCAGTTAAGTCAAGCTTGTACTAGGTGACTGGCATCGGCTTTTTCATTAATGCATCACAATTACCTACAGCTTGGCTACTGGTTGACCAATCATATTCGTACATGTGCACAGTACAACTTGACAAACTCTTGAACCTGATGCTTCTCACTATAGAGTGCCGAAGGAATTAGCCCTAAAACCTGGAAATAAGTGAGCATTTTTGCAGTCTGAGGATTTTTGGTTTAGTTATAGGACTAAAATAACATCTCTCGTCAACATATGCTTAAGATATCTTCACATTTTGCTCTACGACATGAAATACATCTGTAAGGAAAGAGAAAGAGCTATTTGTTAGTAACTTTGTTAACTTTGCAAGAGTTCCAAAAGATCTTACGTGGTAAAAACAACCCAGGCTCTAAGAAAAGGACATAACTGTTCTTCTAATTTCCAACACCCACGACATTTTAAAAGAATGTTGATGTTGCCTGTATTAAAATTTCAACATCAAAATGAGGAAAACATTACAGACAAATTTATAAAAAATGTTTTTGAAAAAAATGCTAGCTGACAATGTATTTCAGTATTTATCCCATTATTTGTGGCAACTAAATTAAGATGTTTTTTTTAATAATAAGCAAGTTAAAGGTGCAATATGTAAGAATTTGCTCAAAACATACAGAGGGCAGCAGATCACCAGAGTTAACACTTAACAACTGAACTGAGTTTGTAACTGAATTAGAGAAGCCACTTTGCCAGCGGTGTTCTTCAATAGTCTGTATTTAAGACAAGTGTGTCATCATCACATAGTTAAGAGACACATCTTCAGGCAGGTGGTCCAGTTGTGGTGGTAACGAAAATCCCTGCTGCGCTGCTGCCACTCGAGTCAAACCCTGTTGAACTAGACTGGCAGTTATATGGAAAATGCTATTGGTATTCACACAGGCCGAGGCTAGCTGTGCAACACAATGTTTTAGTAGCCTAAACCTAACCAACTATGAAACACAGGATGGTCTCAGGTGACCCAACACTCCCTGTGGACTGGGAGAAGTACATTTACCTAATTTCTGAGAGACAGGGCTGTAAAAACAGTGCATATAGTTTATCCTAATGTAATACACACCATACATTTCTCACTTGAATACAGGTACAAGCAGAGGCTGTACACATTTCCTCATTTTCCTGTGGTTCTGACTCTGGAGGTAATTTTCCATTTTGTCTTCTCCATTAAATCACCACAAAATCTAATTAGGAGACTAAACCGAGCCAACTAGACACCAGATGAATTGTAAGATAGGTGTAAAATAGAAATGTAGCGGTAACAGTTTTAAGATGGAATGACATATTGGTCCTTTTGTAAATTAATAAGACCACAAGAAATAAGAACTGTATTTCAGTTCTGAGATGAAAGGTATATATCTGATAACTCTGATCTCTAAAATTAATCAAAGAAATCACATTCAGGCAAGGGCGTGACTCTGTGAAGAAAAGTGGTGGGGACAGGCACAAATGACTAGCTTCAAACTGCCTTCAGCTATGTGATTAGGTGATGTGATGAGCAGGGGCGGTTCTAGGGGGGGCCAACAAGGGCCAGTGCCCCCGTAACTCCGAGTCTGGACCCCCCTGTGGCCCCCCCGACAGGGAGTCTGCATCAATAATACAATGACAGATTTCTTGCAATGATTTTGTTTTGAAGGGAAAGGCAGAAATAAAGTGTCTCAGCAGTTTACTACCCAATGAAAATTGCTGAAATTGTAAACACTGTTTTGTCTGAATGAGGGATTTATCTTTTTTTCCGGGTTGTATGTGCTCCCTAACAAAATAGGCCCCAACCTGGCCCCCCTATTAAAACGGTCCTAGAACCACCACTGGTGATGAGGAGATCCAGTGAGCAGTAACAGTGTTCCTGTGCATGTTGTTGGCTGTTTCTTGACGTGTCAGCAGATGCAGATGACATTTAACAGGTCCCTTGGAAAGTAAAAGCTTTTCTTGTCTGCACTTCCTCAAGGACTTTGTTGTTGTTGGCCAGTTGAGCTTCTGTCTTTTTGTTTACTTGGACCGTTGAACCGGGAGCCTGCTGCGGTGCTGGTGTCGCTGGCCTACTCCAAAACATTTTCATATTCGTCGGGTTCGTGTTGGTTTGTCTTCGTCTACTTGTCTTTGACTTGACTGATAGCAGTGTATATATAGTGGCCGTTTTTCGCTCTTGACTTGAACGCAGCACAGCCGCGGAGCGCTCGGGCACGCTCCCAGCTGAGCCGTTTCACTCTGTGAAGCACGCGGACCGTGGTGAGCGCGAGGCTGGATGCTATGTCTGTACGGGAATGGAGACGATAAAGTTCTACTGTCGTGTTACTGAGTACCCTTACAGAAACAGCTGAGAGTACTACAGTGTCTGTGGATTTAAGTAACAATGACTGATGCGGTAACGAGGAGAAGAAAAGGGCCCGGACTGACGAACTTCAGGAGCAGATGGAGTGAGTAGTGCATAGCTGACACAGCCGAAGCGATTAACATTCATTTGTTTACCTAGATTTGGACCAGATGTGTGAAATTCGGATTTGAAGCCCATGAAAACGGTAATCCGTAACACATGGACATCAAATCTTACGTTACCATTAAACCTTGTTTTGTTTAGTGACAAATGTTTCTTACCGTCGCATACCTGTTGGAAAGTGCAATGTTGACCTGTCTCGAGCAGGTCGTGCCTGCTTGTATATCCGGGTATCAGGTAGGAGTCAACCCCTGATCTAAATAGGAAGCTAGTCAGACTTAAAGTTAAGAGTTTGCATTAGTCATTGACATACGACCCTCCGTACTGTTTTGTGGTTGAATACCGTGGGCAAATTATAAGTTATAATAAAGTGCAGCATGGTGAAATATAAACCTGCCGAATTGAATAAAGCACGCCAATTATGTGTTTTGTTGCCCTCCGAGATATGAATGCTACCTCAGACGACTAGGACGTCAACGCGAATTCACGTGTGAGGCTGCTAAGTACAGTTTGGCAGGCTAAGGTACTTCCATTGGCGGCAGGTGCATATTTTAATTTAGAGTTTTGTGTTCCCGTACCCCAGTGAAACAAACTATTAACAACTGGTTCACTGTATCTATTTGCTGTGACAAGTGGCACTTAGTAGACTTCAGCATGTTTCCTAACTTGATAACTAAACGTTTTATTCCATCACTTAGGCCTATTAGCTATTTTTTTTTTATTATTAAACTGTAAAACTGGGATCGCCTAAACCTCAGGAACTGAGATGACAGTCAGAAAAAGCTCTTGTGTTGCAACACATGTTAGCAGGCCATAACATCATTTTAACACATCAAACTCCAGGCAAAGCATTAATGCAAGAATGTGGCCATTTACAAAACATAATTTAGAAGCTAAAAACTGCTATGTTTTGGATATAACTTGTAAAATAGTTAAATGGGTAGGTTGGCAGATTTTAATTGAGATCTGTGGGTTTGCAGCTTTTATCAGTGCAAATATAAGTGCAAGATTCAAGCAGCTTCAGTTGTGCCTTTGTGACGGCGCCATTCCTTTACTTAAAGAACTGAATGGTGTTGTAACATGTTGGGGAGCCTCAGGGCACGAGGCTGTTAAACAGGGCTCTTACTTCCACCCACATCATAGCTGAACAACAGTAGCACAACCAGGCAAATAGTGTAGGCTTAAACTCTGATGTAGTTGTCTATACCAAGAATAGATAAATGACAATTCAAGCTAGGATAATTTAGCTTCATGTTTTATGTTTTTCTCTGGGTAATTGAATTAATGCTGTGCGACAGCACGCCATGGGTGTGGAAACACTGCCATTGCTACTAACACACTACAACAACCTTGCCTTGTCAACAAAAGTTGTGTATTGCAGACATGAAGAAGCCTCGAGATTAGAGGTGAAACATCAAACAAAAACTGAAACAAGTCCAGTTGCCTAAGATACAGCACTTAGAATTGCAGACTTGAGGCTTTCATGAATGTTATTATCACAAACCTGGTCGGTAACCCAGAATGAAACCTGGACTTTGTCCAGTTAGATGCTCCATTTGTAAGATACAGCTCCAGTTTCTGTGTAGCGATCTTCTCTTCAATGGATTCATTATCTTGTATCAAGAACATTATAAATGGGCTTTTCTTTCTCTGTACACTAGAAGTACATAAGGTTGGATTCATGCAAATAACTTTTTTAGAGCCTGACCAATATAGTGGTTGGCTGATATTATTATTATTATTATTATTATTATTATTATTATTATTATTATTATTATTATTAGTGATATATCACTGATATTTCAGTATCAACATGTTTATTGTCATATGCAGTAATACGAAAACTCTTTTTTTAATTACAAATATTATTCCATCTACATACACGTATCAGAGGTTCGGCATATCAACTAAAAAAATTATTCTATGAGACTCAAAGTCACAGCTACTAATAATCCACAGGAGACGCTGTCCTCAATTTCCAAAAGCACTCTCCTTGTTAAAAAAAAAAGTTGTTGCAGAGATAGACTTTCCCAGCCTTCTGCTAGTCCTGTCACTTATCTTCCCCTAACATGAGATACCTTAACACTTCCAAGTAACGCTGGAACTTGTGACTTTCACTTTTACTTGTGTCATTTTCCAACAAAGTATCTTTCTGTTCCTTTTCTCTCTCCTGTTATCTGGATGTTGTTGTGACATCTAAGAGTTCACTTTTTTTCCCTCTTTGTTCATTTCAAGTCATACTAGAGTTTCTTAAGAGAGCAGTATTTTGAAAAATGTGAATTAAGAAGTGAGAAATATCAGTTGATCACCAAACTGTTGCCCCCAAGTGAGGTTTACTGTCTCAAAGTGAGCCCTAAGATGAAGAGAATGTAGTTTTTAAACTGTTATGTTATGTTTTTTCCTTAAACTATTAATTTATCATCTGAAAGACGAGGTTGGCAGTGTTTTTCTGTTGAAGGTTGACTTTTCCACATGACTTGAATGCAACACAAGAATGAAACTCATGTCATCACAGTCTTAAGTAAACAAATGATTCAGCTGTTAGACTGCTAGTGCTGCAATATACACAGAGGATTAATAGGAAAACTGACCTGTGTAGCAAAACCTCTGTTGTTGACAACAGGAAGATGTTAACATCGGTTGCTCTAAGTCATTACAATTTGCCATCCATATAAATGAGACTGTACTTTTACGGGCAGCTCTGGGTGGCTTAATCTGATAAAATAAAGATCCTATGGTTGACAATGACCAGAGCCATGCAGAGAAATCATACATCTAATACTGAAGTATATAGCACAGACATGATCAGAATGTCGTATTGTTTATTCTGCAACTGTCTGTTCTGGAGCACCTACTACATGTGTAAAAAAGTTCACACTGATGTTTCTTTGTTCTGGGATTCACCACCCTGTTACTGTTGAAAGGAGCACATTTTTGTTTCAGCTTTTGTGTTGGCCAAGTGATCTCAGTTGCCTTGTTGAAGCAGGTCAGTTTTGGGTAATTGTGTAACTGAAGGGTGTTTCAGAAAGTAGGATCTCTGATAAATGTCCAACCTACTACAGTAAACCAAGCCTGGATGCAGAATAGAGCACTAATAGCTGACCCCAACCTACTGGGTCATCAAAAAGAGGGATATGTGATATTATGTGATAACTGACAGGCTATTAAGTGATAATGGACCTACTGTCTGTCATTGGGCTATGTGTACTTTTGAGTGCTTGTTTATTTTTGTGACAATGCTTTGAAGACAGAGGCTATTTGTTACCTAATTATTAGTCCGGCCAACTTTCATGTGGGATTTTGTGGGACAGTGTAAGACAAACTTTTAAACCTTTATTTAACCAGGAAAAAAGACTCATTGAGATTTAAAAATATCTTTTGCAAGAGTGTCCTGGCCAAGACAGGCAGCAGCATATTCATACATACACACAAACACAAGGTAGACATAGACATTAAAAACACTCAGCATTCAAAACAGCAACATTTGAAGGTCAGCTACAGTAATAACAGCCTCAGGCAAAACATCTACAACCACATGTTTCTGCCTCCAGGTCATCCAATTTCACCTTAAAAGAGTTTAACGAGACCAACTCATTATGTTTCAAACTGTACATTAACTGTATCAGGGTCAGTTTGGAAGTAAAAAAAAACTAAATGTTTTTGGTGTTTGGCTGGGTTACTATTCTCTCAAACTTTGTCTAGTTCAGACAGAAAAATGCACTATGAGCCACACTCTAATGCAGGAAATTCAGTTTTATAAAGAACATTTGAATGAGTCTGATCTAAGTTGCCATTGAAATGTGACCAACCACACAAGCTGGTCAAGCAGGTTGTCAGGCATAGCTTAACGTCAGGCTTATCTTGCAATACAATCAGACAATCTGCCAGATTGAAACACAACGCTTTGTAAAAAAACATCCTGCCAAGCAGTCCCTCAAACACATGTGACATTTAGCATATTTTATTTTAGCACATGGGCTCAGTTATAAGTAACCTATGATTCAAAATTCAGACCTTTCACAATTTCACAGTATCTCAGACCAGATCCAAATGCACTGCAAAAAGTTGCTTTATCTAACCCATATGGACTCTGGCGCATTTTCCTGGTTAGTGCAGTTCATATGGGCTGGAGTCAAGTTGAACTGAAACAACCAGACCGAGACAGTCGCAAAGGTGGATCTCAGTCCACTTCCAAGCATGATGATCCAAAAATGATTCTGAACCAACCCATCTTCTGATTGTGAACTGATCAGGATCTGTAGCCTACAAGCTGTGTATTTACTGTATGTGTATCATTTCTACATTAATTTCTCTGATTAATGCATCAAAAGACCTTAAATCTGCTTGTGTCCTCCTCAACATAGGTTGTCCATTCACAGTAGTCCATCGAAATGTGTGCTAGGGCGATCCTTTAATAACCATTACTGTGCAAGACGACTCCTTTTTGTCCTGTCTCTACATGCAGTTAATGTACAGTCTAATTATACTGATAATGCTTATAATCCGTTATTTCATAAAAAGTTGATATGCATCACAAGCATTAAAGTGCTGTTTAGTTTGAGTTTGATTTCCCCATGTGTGTCCTGATGATGCAGGTTGACAATTGCCGAACTGTCCAATCAACAAATTACTCATCAGTCTGTATAACTTGTTTACTCTTTTTGGTTAATTTGTATAAAAGGCAGTGTGAACAGGAACCACACCCAAACTACAATGTAACAATGTATGATTCGTCTGAAATTGCTAGTGGTTGCAAACCTAACATAAAGTTAGCAATATTATATGTGATGTAGATAACAGCCATTAGTTAATGCAGTTTTTAATGGAAGGAGGCAGTCTCACAACTGCCTATTGATGCTACATTCTCTCTGTTGTGTAGGTGAGCAGCCAAAAGGTAACCATATCCCTGATGTCGCTGCGAAACACAGTGAGTACAGTAGCAGGAGGAACAAGAACCATTTTCTACATTATCCTTTTCCTTTTAAACATGTTATTTGTCATTTTATGTCCAGCCACTGGTAGAAGACAGAGTTTTGTTGGACTATTACTTTGATAACTTAAAAGGTGGCTCTAAAGTGTGTGGCTATTTCCTGTGCTGAGGAGCAGTTATTAAAATGGATGCAATCACAAAAATTACTTCACAACGTTTCAAAACATTTGTAAACACTTGCAACATAATCCACTTATTTGATCAGTACGCTCTGTATCAATGTTAGTGTCATACATCTTGAGTATACTAGAAACAGAAGGGGTCTAATCAGCCAGAATAATACAGCAGCACTAGCCTTTAAACTAGCAGGGGAAGTTCATGTTGTGTGAAGGTTTAAGTATTGAGCAGCTGCTGGTTTCCTTTCTCCATCAGGTGATGATGAAGGTGAACGACCAGGGGCCCTCAAGAGGTTTAGTGCCATGTGGTCCTCCTTCCGCAGAGGCAAACGAGACAGTGAGTATGACATTACATTACATAAAAGTTCTTCCTATTTCTTATTCACTTTCCACTTAAGGCCTGTCAGACCAGAAGGTGGTCCTGTGAAATTAATTTGTGCATCCTCACAAAAAAGGTAGAGCTGGATCTTTAGTCACTTTATCATTAGGGGCTAACGACCTCTGATATTTTATAGTCACAAGGGGGGTGTAGAATTGCTGGTCTGCACACATACTGAACAGACCTCAACAACTGTATTGAGCTGCTGTAGGTTGTTGTGATCAGAGTACTAATGCAGAACACAAAATCGTACTTCTCAGAGACATAGACATGGACACGATACACACATTTTTCGCTTCAGTGTGACCTGGGCTTTCGGATTAGATGTCATTATCGCTGATGTCCATCACAACTTCAGTAGATCATCTTGACCATGTCTACATTCCTGTGTACTAATAAAGTGACTGATGAGTAGATGAGCAGCTGTTTCAAATATGGATTATGATAAATGTCATTTGTTCTACAATGAAAGACCCCTGACACATTTTGTTTGCATTTTCCTCAGAGTACATAAATAGCTGTGTTAGTGTTAGGGCTGTGTTTTAAAGATCATATTTTCCATTCAATCTTCATTTCAATGATCCAATTGATTGCTTCATTCAGCTGATTCATAAAATCTCAATTGATCTTTCAATATATGCCCTTTTTAAAAGTAATGAATTATAAATTAACTCCAATCCTCCAAGCACCAAATGCAGGTAGATTGTCTTTTGTTGTTTAAAACAAAACAGTAATTAGATTAAAAAACTCAGCTGGGGGTCTCTGCCACATTTTGGTGTCATTTATTTATTTATTTGTTTATTGGAAAAGGACACTGCTCAGCTTCGGAATGATCTGCTGTCCCAATCAAATCAATTCAGGAAATCAGTGGCAGTACCAATCTCTAGTCAGTGTGGCAGCAATCTCCAGAACAACTGAGCCTCAGGTCCCAACTTCATTGATTCATCAAGGAACACGTTTTTTAGGTTGAACCTACAGTATATCTGTAAGGCAAATTAAGCTCAATTAATATTTATCCAGGTATTAAAGTAACAGTTTATCAAAAAAGAAAGTTATTGTTAAGAATGATTTGTGCTATAACAGGCTAAACTGTGACCTGACCACTGGTAGGATGTATACCACCCAACCATGGATGGCGCCTTTGCTTGCAGCATTCTCAACAACTGTAGTGCAGGGGGACTATTTAAAACCTACAAACACGATAGAGTTTCCTAAGTTTTTGGAGGCACTGAGATCTCAAATTGATTTATTTACACCCTATTTTAAGATGAAATCTTCACTGTAGCAACCAAGCTAAAAGCAGTTTTCATTTTTTAGGTGCAGTTTCCATGTTTTGGTGGAGTAGGGTTTGAACCATCAGGCCTTAAACACACAGAGACAAGGCTGCCAACCTGAGCATTGAAAACCTCTTGCTGGGCTGCTTTTATTTGAGACAAAAAGGGAGGAATGCAGCAGAGAACACATGAGCAGGCTTGCAGCATGTGAAGGAGACAGGGCTGTTTGTATGGAAGTGAAGTGGCTTGTTAGGGACAAAATAAAAACATATTTTTGTAGAATAACGTGCTCTATCCATAGCGGGGATAAATATAGCTATATTCAAGAGTCAGTCTCTTCCCAACAGTTTTCAATATCAGAACCTGCCTAATCATTAGCTGGATCATGGACAAAAAATCTGTGAAATTAACCTCATTGCAACAATTGCTTAAATTTACCAACCACACTGTAACATAGTTCAAATCTGCTGTGCTGTGTTAATAACAGCAGATCCAGTCAAGATCAGTGGATGTTGACAGTCAGGAGTTAAAATCATAGAGTGAATTCTAATTGTTTGCTTTCTGTTCAAGTTGCTGCCCATCCTTCTCAGAACATTTCAAAAATATTGAATTATTATTATTTGAGTTGGGACTGTCGCCAACATATGTCTGGGCAGGAGAAATGATGTTAAAGTTGGGAAGATGTTCAACATTTGGATAAATGCTTACGCTAGCAATGTTGCGACTCCAGCTCTGTTCTTTACACACAGGCATGAGATGGAGATCCACCTGAGCATCTCACTCTTTGAAAGAAAGAGATACTCGAGTGTTAAACTCCTTGAAAAAGAAAAAACAACGAGCAAGTGGAAAAATGTTGTGTCCCTTAATCGAGGGTATTCTTGATAATGATTCAACACATCTGAATGTCACATGGCTCTGTCTTGTTGGCCATGTCTTTCTGTCCACCTTCTCATGACCCATGTAGTACTTTTCCTCTCCTCCAGGTGAGATTGTCTGTGTCTCAGACCATATTTATTTAACTTTCTGGTCTCTACAGCAGTAGCAAGTGACAGGCCTGTAACAAGGCAAGGTGGAAAGGCATTTCACTACTGTGATGTGAGCCATCACAGTTCAGGGACCAATTGCTGATCTAATGAGGCCTGTAAACCTTTCCATCTGGATCCCAGGGTTAACCCTGCATGCTAAAGCACAATGTATTTCTGCATCTTGGTGTAGGAGTCAAAGACACTGAGCCGACAGAGCCGCTAGGCCCAATGGTGGCAAACGAGACATCCAGACAGCACCGCTACGTCAGCGGTCAGTACTTCTTTGAGTATCTGGTGGTGGTCAGTCTCAAGAAGGCCAAGGGCAGCAGCAGCTACGAACCACAGATCACCTACCAGTTTCCCAAGGTCAGTTTCATGATAGACTGCAAACATATTCAGTAGGTCAGCCTTACAAAGTAAACATTGGAGTGTTTTTTTAAGTGAGACGGATGACAGTTATGCACATACACATTGCCACGGTTACACAGGGTGATTGATGTCGGAAGAAATGGTTGTTTAAACAACAATAAGCAACATTAAAATGAAATGCATGACAGAACAGAGGAAACTCTTCATAGGAAATAGATTTATTAGGAGGATGGCTGCTTTGTGCTTAACTAGTCGGGAGTTAAATAATCAATTGAGAGAATACACATATTGTTTCTGCTGCTGGAGAATTGCAGTAGGTAATGTCATTAATATTGTCCTGATTAAATCACCCCTCCAGGCACTTTTTCTTCCTGTCTAACCACCAATGTTCCTCCTCAGACAGAATGGGGGTGTGGATGATAGTCAAATGTAATTATTACCGTCAACTGCTGTACAGGCAAGATCAACATCATTAGCATGGATTAGAGATTATTCATAGTGGTCATTGAGTAACTGCAGAGTTTATTCATGTTCAAACTTTAACCTGTACTGTACATGTACTGCAACTAAACAACTTCTCTGCTAAACTTTCCCCTCAGCTCCAGTCGCTAACACCTTCTCCTCCTCCTCCTCCTCCTCAGTTAAATATCTGTGTTTTTCCTCATATGCAGTCAACCAGTTTTTGAAGGGACAGTTGAGGGCCACTGTAACAATGTTCAAGGTCCTGGCCCACCTGGCTCTCAAAGGGAATAGGAGATGAGCCCAAGTGCCATAGATGGTTTAGATAAGGCCCAGGGTGTATCAAGGGGGCAGTGCATGGAACACTTTACTAAAACGGGATCAGTTATGTCCAAAGTACGATCAGGCAGACCCAAAGTGACCACAACACCAGAACATTTAATTATCAAGCCTAAGAGTTAAACAAAAGCAACTTCATCACAGATATAGAATTAACTAAATACCAAAAAAACAAAAGACTTTAACCAGATAAAGTCTTGTCAACAGACGGTTGTCTGGTGTCTCAGAGGCTGAGTAGCAGTTTCAAAACCACTTCTCTGTAGTAGAAACAAGGTTAAACCCTTGGTCTGAGCTAAACAATACCAGAATGTATACTTTTACAAAATGTTACACTAGTTTGAGATTTATTAATACCATTTCAAAAATGAATACATATAAAATATGAACAGAACTTTCTTTTATTATCCACTATTATCCAGTCAGTCCTAAGTGAAATGGATTACAAATATCAGCAAATGTGAATTTGCAGACATGTGCTTGAAGTTGTCTTGCTTCAGTTGCATGTAGCTGCTGGGAAGTAACAGCATCCTCAGATCTATGCATATACTTGCATACAAGCCCATACCCGCATTTAAAGGCTGCATCAGAGGTGTTTCCCATACAGGTATAGGTATTTGAACAATGTTACCACTGATGCAACGTGGTTTTAAGAGTGACCAGGTTTGATTCATGTATCATATTTCAGGCTGGCCAAAGGAGGATGCTCCAAATTTTTATTAACCACCCTTCAAGCCTTCAGGAAGTTAGTGTGAAACGAAGTCAGTCGTATACTATTCTAAAAGCCATGCTGTAAAAATACAGTTCAGAGTGTAAAATCAGATACAGCCTCTTGAACTGGATCTCCTGAGGACGAACTGGGGAACTTCATTCCCACTGTAAAGAAAGGGAAACTAATCAGTAAGATGTTGATGAAGGTTCTCAGTCATCCAGGTCATGGTAAGTCTAAGTGCTGTATCGTATGCAACTGGATTTGTTTCAGTTTCTTGAAGACGTTTCACGTCTTATCCAAGAGGCTTCTTCAGTTCTAACTAATTGGAGAGGAGTTAGCTGGCTTTTAAACGCCGTGTGGGAGTGTCCTTAGAGTCTGTGTGTGAGTGTCTGTCTCTGTCTGGATTATTTTAAAGAACAGAGGTGTGTGTTTGTTAACCTGCAGAGAGATGGGATGGCGAGATTTCAGAAGGAGGAGGAGGAGAAGACGCTCAAGGCAATCACTCTCTTTTGTTTCCCAGAGGGCATCAACTGGGCCCCTTTGACAGAATACCACAGGTACAACAGCTACTCTGTCAGCTGGTTTATCACTTTAATGTTCCTGTATTTAGGGTTCAGTGTATTGTACATCACTATACAACTTTTGTTGTGAGTTTTACTTGTCTAATTCCAGTGAGACCTTCTCCTTTGTTCTGACTGAGATTGATGGCAGTAGACGAAATGGATACTGCAGGAGGTTACTGGTCAGTAGGCTGAAGTTGTCTTTACTGTGTCATCATTTGATCTCATTTTCTTATGTTTATTAAATACTCTCTCCATACAATCTCCAATCTACAGCCTGGAGGGCAAGGAGCTCGACCACCTGAGGCTTACTGTATCATCAGCTCGCTGGCTTGCTTCGGCCTCTTCTCTAAGGTGAGTTCAACTAAACACTTGCAAAAGAGAGAATCTTTTTAAGTGTCCTTCAGCTTCTTTTAATGTGACTAAACTAAGCTGTATTTCTCTACAAACATATACATTTCCAACATATCAAATTGTGAATTACATCAAATAGGTGTTTGTTGTTTGTGGGCTGCCCTTTGACTCCAAGAAAATGCCTTTCAGACATTCAGTTCTCCCCCTCTCTTTCTTTATGTATCACCTCATTAACTCTTTCTGGACATTTTTTATTTTTTTTTTCAAATACAGTTGAAAGTACCAGGATTTCTGCATAAATTGGTCATAAAATGTGTTCTGATCTTCATCCAAGTCACAACAATAGACAAACACAGTTGGCTTAAACTAATACCACATTAACAATGAATGTTTTCATGTTTTTATCGAACACAACATGTAAACATTCACAGTGCAGTGCATGACTTATCCAAGAGCTAATTGGAGCCAGGAGTCAGCCAACCTCGAGTACAATCAATGAGTTTGGCTATTGGGGCAGAGAAAATGTTTTTTTATTCTAATTTTTCTAAGAACATTCGATCTTATCATAATAAGACATCTCATCATTACCTGTTGTCTGGGTAAGTATTATATACATTCTACAGCACTTGTTCGGTCAGTACAACAGATGATGTCATACTTAGGACTCTGCTAGTTTGAGGTTTACATTAATTTATTTCCACTTTTTCAAGCACTGTAATTAGCATTACTGAAACTCAGTGCATGCAAAGCATATCAGTGCCTTGTGGACTGAAAGTGTTCTTAGCAGATCTGTTTGTATGGCATTTTAAAATGAAAAAAGCACTCACTGCTTTAGAGAGTCCACTGGTGACCTGTATCTTTTAGAATACATTATAAAAAGGATAAAGGATTCTTTTCTTTTCTTTTTTTTTAAGTTTGACAATTTCTAAAGGACGAATTGGGTTATATTGATATTTATTGGTGCTGTATAATTAACATGTGGTGTTCTCCCATGTGTGCACAGATATTCGACGAAGTGGAGAAGCGGCGGCAGATCTCCATGGCCATGATCTACCCATTCATGCAGAAGCTGAGGGAGGCTCCATTCCCAGCTCCCGGAAACACTGTGGAGATTAAGAGCTTCATTCCTGAGTCGGGCACTGAGGTCAGACCAAAACCCTGCCTTCTGCTCACAAGAATTACTCAAAGTTTGATGATACAGATATTAAAAGTTCAGGTTATATGAAAATATACTATGTAGATCCACAGAATAGTCGCTGTTCTTGTCTTATGAAATTTGATGACTTGAATAAGAGTGTAAAGGAGTAGTTTGTAAGAGTTGGCCTGAATTTTAGTATAAAACATAAAAAAATAAAACATTATTAGAGTTTATCAACAGCTTGTGAAAAAGCAGTTTTGACATTATGTACTGTTACACAGTGACGTCTACTGAAGTTAGCATGCTAACCAGTTAGCCCCGGCCCGTCCTGTCTCGTAATATCACTTTTTACGTAGGAGGTGATGATCTGATAGTTCCTCTAGTTTCATCTGGGAGATATAAGCGCAGAGAGTTCACTACTTGGTCTAATAAGTAAACAAGATAAACCCGGAAATACAGTTTTAGTAAAAAGTTTACACACTCTGGCAGAAATTGTGATTTTTCTTTGGCAATTTTTCAGTGAATATGTATGATAATACAAAAACTTTTCTTTCACTGATGGTTAGTGGTTGGGTGGAGCTATTTATTATCAAACAATTGTGTTTTCTCTTTTTAAAATCATAATGACAGCAGAAACCGCCCAAATTACCCTGATTAAATACATTAACACAACCTAGTTCCTAAAACCGTGTATTGCCCCCTTTAACGTCATTGACAACTTGAAGTCTTTTCTGGTAGTTTTGGATGAGGCACTTTATTTTCTCAGATAGTAAAGCTGCCCATTCTTCTTGGCAAAAAGCCTCCAGTCCCTGTAAATTTTTGGGCGGTCTTGCATGAACTGCACGTTTGAGATCTCCCTAAAGTGCCTCAATGATATTGAGGTCAGGAGACTGAGATGGCAACTCCAGCCACTCACTCTTTGCTGCTGTAGCCAATGACAGGTAGGCTTGGCCTTGTGTTTTGGATAATTGTCATGTTGGAAGGTCCAAGTACAACCATTTCATCATAGACCTTGTTGACTCCTCTCCAAATGTAGTGTTTATGGTTGTGGCGAAAAAGTAGAATTTTGGTTACATCACTCCAAATAACTTTGTTCCAGAAGTTTCGAGGCTTGTCTCTGTGCTGACTCAACCATGCAGCCCATTTTTCTTCAAGTGCCTCATTATTGTGCATCTTGATACAGCCACACCACTGTTTTTTCAGGGAGTCCCGTATGTCAGCTGAAGTATTTGTGGGATTTTCTTTGGATCAGCACTGGATGTAACATGCAAGGTCTGTCAGGAGCCCAGAAACGCACTAACTTTTTTATACACCCACACTGATTACAAGCAAACAGATCAAAGGGGAGGATGGTTACCTTTAGTAGCCATTTAAACCTGTGTATGTCAACTTGTGTGTTATTATCAGGCCAAAACCTCCAGCATATGCAAACTTTGATCAGGGTCTTTTGGACATTATGATTTAAAAAGAGCAAGCACATTTGTTTGATAATAATTGGCTTCACCCAACCACCAACCAAGAGTGAAAGAAAGGTTTTTGTATTATCATTCATATTCTCTGAAAATTGGCCAGGGTATGTAAACTTATGAGTGCAACTGCATGCCAAAAGGGGAAATGTTTTTTACAACTATTTTTCTTACTTGGAAGAAAAAAGACAACTGTCCACCTTCTGAATTCAGAAATAATTATGTATAATATTGCTCCCACACACAACATGACTACAGTGTAACCCAGTGCCTTTTATATAGCGTGTTGAAACCTGTGGTTGTGATTTCATGGAGTTGTGTCTGAACCTGTCCAGTATTACCCAGCCTCCATCACACTTGTCCTATCAGGCTACTTACCACAGTTGAACAGCCCATAGTCACCTGAAGTATTCACTGATGCTGACCATTGTTTGTGCTACAGTCACTGTGACCAGCCCTCAGGGTGAAGGAGGGACAAAGACATGGTTCTTTGGCCATGAAAGAGGTGGTAGGGGTTATGTTTTAAATACGTGTAACTATGTAACATCCTGTAAAACACTAAAACAAACTTGCTTCTCATGCTTTTCTTTAGAGAAAAACAAAAACGTTAGTGCCTTCACAATCTGACAGTGTGGTGAGAGTTGAAAGTCAGTCACTTGTCTGTTCAGTGATGACATATAAGTGACAGTGGTGGTGACTCTCCACTAGATCATCAGTCTGACCCGGCCGTTGGATTCCTGGCTGGAACACGTTAACTTCGCCACACTCTTCAGATGCCTGAAAGACGAGGAGGTGTTGCTGGTGTTTGCTGCCGCTGTCCTGGAGAGGCGGATTGTTTTCATTGCTGATGAACTGGGGTACTATACACAAACCTGTACATTATAATTACACAACACACAGAGAAAGCATGCAACAGTGAATAAATACAGTAATTTATACAAGAACTTACACATGAGAACATCAAAATCACTGCTGTCCTTGTCCCAAAAACCACCAGGAAATTATGCGGATTCATATCATATGCAGATGAGTAATTTCTAACCAATTCAGTAAAAAATAATCAGTGAATGAGAAGTACAATACATATACTAACAATCATAATAATTATGAAGTTTAGCTCAGAGGGACAAACTGCACATGGTCATAATTTAAAAAGTATTTGGAGTAAAGTTTTGTTTTTTGCAAAGTCCCATGAGTTTATTAGAAATTTTACATTAATTCTTTCTGAGAAAATCCATGACATGAACTGGGAAAAGTTCAGAATTCTGAGTGAGTTGGCATGGAACGACCTATTTGTAAATCAGTATCTGTAGGATATTCCTGAAAGTCAATAAAAAATAACAATGAATTGTCACACTATAAGCAATAAACAGAGGTGGAGTAATGTGGCTGTATGTTTAAAATTCTCCCTATTTTGTTCTTCTAGTTCTACAACCACTTAGACCATATCCATTCTTTATTTCTCTACCTCAACAGCAGAAAGAACCAGGCAATTATTTTTTATGGCTTATGATAGAGACACTCATTTTCTCTTCAATGCAAACTCAGTTCACTCATATTTGAAATTCAAACGATGACACAGTTTGTGCATTTTCACATCAAAAGCCATCCAGCTCATAAAAGTACATAATCTCTCTCTTTCCTAGTAGGCTGTAGGTAGTCAGTTTAGCTGACAGTAAATTAACTAAGCCTGGACAATTAGTTTATGATCAGCTCTGATGTGAGCTCTCTTGTCTCTACAGCACATTATCCCAGGTCATTCATGCAGTGACAGCCCTCCTCTACCCTTTCACCTGGCAGCACACCTTCATCTCCATTGTTCCAGAGATCCTGATCGATGTAGTGATGGCACCCACACCCTACCTGCTGGGAGTCCAGAAACACCTGCTGGACCTGGTCACTGACCAGAGTGATGTAAGTGATTTCAGTGAGATAAAAAATGACTGTGGTCCCCGATGAAAAGACCTTCAAAACCAGTTCAAAAGTGACTGTGCCTTCTATTTGAAGACATGAATAAACATTCGAATTTAGACCATATCTCACCAGGATCTGCAATGCTGGTACTCAACTGAGACCTCCCAGACTGGGACCAGCATATGTTTGATAGGATGCAGCACATCCTTTGTCACTATCAGATACATATTGTGTTATATTTAGATAGATAGATATTGAGGTAAATAAAATAAAATGCTGAGGTTTCATGGAGTAAAGGTTAGTGGAACATAAGGTGCAAGAGAATAAGGTGCAGTTTTATTTAAAATGATAATTTAAAGCGCAAACATTGTGTGTGTGTGTGTGTGTGTGTGTGCGTGCGTGTGTGTGTGTGTGTGTGTGTGTGTGTGTGTGTGTGTGTGTGTGTTGGAGTGAGCGTTATAAAGTCTGATGGCACCAGGTAGGAATGATTTTAGGTTGAGGTATGGTGCGGAGTGGTGTCTGATGCAGGATACAACATTTTGGAGTTGTGTGTAGCTCTTTGGCCCTAATTCCAGTCCACAAACAAAGGGTCGATGAGTCGACGGGATGGTGTAGGGGAGAGAAAAAGGGGGAGGGAGCTCTCGCAAACAGTAACATCACTCAGCTGTTACTACACACTTCTCCCTGCTCATTTTTAGTGATTATTTTAATTCCCTCTATTAATCAATTGAGATAAATAATGTTCAGCTTTTAACAATAATATTAGTTTTGGTTACTGTTAGCCCCCAGGTGTTGTCCAATATGCATTAGGGAACTGTCTGTCACATTTTGGCTCCTCCTGACGTGCTACAACAGCATGCAGTCTGTGGTCCGGGAACTTGTGATTTACAAATTAAGCACTGATCAAATGTGTCTTCATAGAAAAACCTGTAATTATAAATTTGACTACAGGGATCAGGGCTGAAGACCCCAAAATTTGATGGCAGCAGTTGTACCTTTTGAGCCACAACCTTTACATGTATTAAATAATATGAAGCATAGTTTCAGTGTATGCACTTATGAGCTACTTTACAGCATAAATAAAAAGTTATCTTTCATTTTATATTTATGTATGAAACTGTTTCCATTACAATGTCCTGGAAGCTTATTTTTGGCACCTCGTTCCATATTTATAACATTTTGTATGCATTGAAATTCAGTCTTTGTGCTGAAAACATTTCAACAAACAGTGTGATATAACTGGAGATATAATTTGAAGAAATGGCTTCTTATTAATAAATATCGTCTGACAAATCATGAAATTGATCCCAGGAATCTCAGTGAGTGCTCACTGGGGTCATGGAGAGCAAACAAAACATCTTTTTAAGCACACTGGAGTGACCTCCTTACTCTGTCCTCTTATTGTTTGTGTAACACAGCTGCTGGTGGTCGATTTGTCTGTGGATAACGAGGAAACCTTCATTGTGTCCGTAAGTGATGTATCAACAAAAATGCTTGAGTAAATCTTTTGGTTATCTGTTATCCATTTGAAATTTAGATTAAATAACAATTGTATCAAAGTCAAACATTTGTGTTTACGTGAATTATAAAATCTTCCTTCTCCAGATTGGTGATGAAAGCTCTATTCTGCCCCCGAAGCTCCAAAGTGAAATACTTGAGGCACTAAGTCACAGACAAGAAGCACCATGTGAGTGAACTACAACCACGCTAAACACAGGAGTGTCAGAAACAAAAGTAATGCTCTGCCATCACAAATGATTTATGTCCTGTCCTTTCAGCGGTGGAGGAGCTGAACCGGGTAGTATCGGAAGCCTTCCTGCATTTCTTTGTGAAAACAGTTGGCCACTATGCCTCGTATGTGAAATACGGCCGTGCTGGAGAGCCCGGAGTGTTTGAAAAGAGAAGTTTCTACAAGGCAATTGAGTCCAAGACCACTCGACACTTTGTCAAGAAATTCATCCAGACGCAGATGTTTGACCTGTTTATCCAGGAGGTAGAGCAACAGCACCCTGGGCCACAGCAAGGTGAGGATAAGGAATCTCTGACACACACACACACACACACACACACGTTTTTCACAGTGCACTGATTCAATGTCCTGTCCCTTGTCCTGCAGGAATATTTCACACAAAGATCCTTGAATACCAAGAGAAGAAGAAACGGGACAAGGCAAAGAAACACAAGCTCTGAGCATGGGACCCTGGGTGTATATAAAGGAGAACATAGGAAATGATGTGATGTGATGTGATGTGTTGCGCTGTGTGTTTTTTTCCCTTTGTCAGTTTAGTTTTAAATCATTATGTTCTAATGTGTGAATTACTGTATGGCTGTATGTTGCTGCTACCCTCTGAAACACTGGCAGGATGAGAGACTACAGTTCTATGTGTTGGTTTTAGTCTTTCACTGATGAGCAGGAGAATCATTTCAAATAAAGGCTACTTTTTTTAACTCCACATACTTGGTGACATTAGGAAACTTGGCCCCAGTGGCTTGAAGCCTTTTGTGTTTATTTCTACCTATCTACACTATACCTGTCCATTGCTATACTTGTGATTGACCTCCTTCCTTTCCATAAACAAAAATGCAGCATATGTAGCTGAGTAATCAACTCTAGTTCCCTCTTAAAAGATGTACAAGAACTGTATCTGAGTCTGGCTGGGTTTATGTTGCCAAAAGAATGATGTTAATTCGAAAGCGCAAAAAAAAAATGCAAATGATCTACTTTTCTGGTGGAAAGTTTTCAGTGTTTATCTACAGCAATGAGGACAGAGAAAGACACTGCTGTTGGAAACTTTGTGTGGCTAGCGTGATCTTTACAGACATAGCACGGCACAGGTTTTGGCCACTAATCAAATCAAGTTCTAATGGCTGTAACTTCTCAGGGTCCTTGAGGCATGCAGGCCCTGGAGGGTCAGATATGCCCAAAAAAACTTCATATGGCTGATATGAAGAGGAGACATGATAAAGAATTTTCGGATTGGGTGTTTCAAAAAAGCTTTCTGTTGTCATGACCTGAATCCTAAAGGAAGTTGGCCATTTTGAATGTAGTGTTATCTTTTTGCTTATGTACAGGGGCTGTATTTTCGACTTCAAATTGGGTCAGTGAAGTCTAGAGACCTTTTGTGATGCCAAGGATCCAAGTCCAAGGATGTGTCCGTAGCCCTCACAATACATTTCACCTAGATAAACAAGGTGTTTGATCAATACTTCAGTTTAATGACTCCGTGTATGTCCTTAGCTTGAAGTGGACACAAAAAAAAATCTGCCAAGGTCCCTCTGCCCTGTGAGTCGAGGACAGACTTACTGTCATCAGGCCTTGCTCAGTGTCCGAGGCAGCGTCATGACATTTAATAATGTGTAAGAGTGTTGTGTGTATGAAATTCAATGTGTGTTTATGGCTTTATCAGATACAAAAAATATACACTACTCACAATAAGTTAGGGATATTGTTATTTACATGAGTGCTTTTCCTATTAGGTCTGAATTTAAATGAAATAAGTAAAAGTTCCCTTTGATATTACTAATAATTAATGAGAAGAAACACCAGTTTAATATTTATTACCCCAAAAATTTAGACAATAACAAGGATAGCCCCAAATAACAAAAATTGACAATGTCAGTAGTGGGTGTTTCCACCATTTGCTGCAATGACAGCTTGACAGCGACGTCTCATGCTCCTCACTAGCCTCATGATGTTGTTCTGAGGCAATGCGTTCCACTCCTCCACAAGTGCTACACGCAGTTCTGCCAGGTCACGTGGGGGTGGGGTAAGATCATCCAGTCTCTGCTTCAGCTGGTCCCAGACATGCTCTATGGGGTTCAGGTCAGGGGACATTGCTGGCCATACCATATGAGGCACTCCGACTTCCTGAAGTCGAGCTGTGACAATTCTGGCACGATGTGGTGGAGCATCATCATCCATGAACAGAAAGTTGGGGGTGTGCTGGCAGAATTGGGGGATGATGATGGGTTCTATGATGTCTCTGAGGTAAGAACGTGCAGTGACTGAGCCATCTACAATAACCAAATCTGTTTTGCGCTGACTGGTGATGCCTGCCCAGACTGTTGCACCTCCTCCACCAAAGGGAACCCTGGGGACCATGTTGACCTTGGCGTATCGCTCACCTCGCCTTCTGCAGCAACGCTGACGACCATCATTTCTGTGCAAGGTGACCCGACACTCATCAGTGAGCAGGACGGTAGACCACTGCTGCATTGTCCAGGTCACATGGTCTTGTGCCCACTGCAAACGTACACGGCGGTGTCTTGGTGACAGTGGAGTCACCTGCAACGGTCGTCTGGCATTCAAGCCAAAGCGGTGGAGTCGGTTTCGAATGGTTTGTCTGGAAACCCTAGTACCCCTCACATCTCGTAACTGGGCCTGCAGCTGTGTGGCAGTTGCATAACGATGTCTGAGTGCATAGGTCCTTAGGTACTGGTCATCGTTGCGGTCTGTCACCCGTGGGGCTCCACTCCTGGGTCTGTCACGAACTCTGCCAGTAGTTCTGTGTCTTGATGCAAGTCTGCTGATGACACTTTGACACACACCAAGTTCACGAGCAACATCTGACTGCCTGCCACCGACCCGAAGGCGCGCTATGGCCAGGTGGCGCTGCTCGCCCGTTAAGTGACATCGTGTGTTCATGGCTGTTTGAATGATGAACTTGGAATGACTTACTGACAATACCAGCTTTTTATACCCACAGAATGTTGGAATTGATGCCACATTGAAAAGGGTTGTCTTTTAGTTTTGTGGTATTGGCCCTAATATGTAAGGCACACTTGTACACAGTGAGACCATTACGTGGAAAACACAAAATGAGGTGTGTCTATCACCCCAATACAATTGCCTCCCTATCACAAAACTCTCTGAAGTGAAACAAACACCGTATGTATGAAATCCACTGAGTCTCTCACAATATCCCTAACTTATTGTGAGTAGTGTAAATGCTGAGATAAACTGCCTCAAAAATAACGTGTTATAGATGCTGATATTGTCATGCCAACAAATTGTTTTAAGATAAGTAATATATTATATCATAATGCAGAGGCTTGGAAGTCTTCGTGTATTTTAGCCACAACTCTAAAAAGCAACACATAAGGATAAAACACAAATATAAGATTATTTTAGACAATGTTTAAAATAAACCAAAAAAACAACAACAAAGATTTGGTTTAAGATAAAGATAATAAAATAGTCAATCTGTTAATGACTTTTTGTGTTACTGTTTTCCCCCTCTTTAAAGCTGTAGTCTGTAAATATTTTTTGTTATATTTGCAAAAATTGTCATTATGATGATAGTAGAATAAGATACAGGTCAGCTGTGTAAAAATCCTCTGTCTGTGGCTCCACCCAGTGGCTGTAATTTGATTTGCAAGAATCCACCGCTCCGGATCAACACAACCAATCAGAGCCAAGGGGAGTGTCTGAGAGGTGTCAATCATTCCCGTGCATACACTGCTGGTGGCCCCTCTCCCTCATGCATGCAGCATACTAGGCAGTACCCCTCCCCCGCACGGGCGCAGTGCCTGCTCTTACCTGGTCAGATACTTTCAAGCCCAAACTGTAAACAATGGTGGAGAACAGACAACAACAGAGCTGAAAAATGCCCCACCATTACCATGTATTCAAAGAAGAAATAAGAAGACTGACGAGGAAAAGCAGTGTAAAAACAAAGAATTGGACCAAGCGAGAGAGAAAACTAGGATATATATAGTAGTGTCATTTCAGAGGAGGAGGGAGCTGCAGGATTTTTAAGGACTCAAGAGTGACGCAGAGTTAGCTGCTTTTCTGCTGGACAAGTAAGGACCCCTGCTTGATAAATGTTTCATTAAGTTATTTAGCCATAAGGCTATGGTGGCGGTGGTTACAGTAATACTGGCAATAGTGTATATCGCCGCACCATGTGTTCAGGACGCTCTTAAGTGGTTGAATTGGTTTAGAGAAATAACCTTACTCATGCTTCAGAAAGGCAGCACGGCAAAAATATTGCGCCAGGTAATTATTACCAGGTAACTCTGTCTACAGAGATGTGAGGAATATTGTTTATACAGTGATCGGCATGAGGCACATGACATTGTAATACAGTTGTATTGATCAGAAATAGAACAATCTGGACTGATTTTGTTGTTGCTTTTTAATGCTGTCTTGGTTATCTGGCGTCCTCTGTTAAGGTGATTACAAGCCTGCTCATGCACAGCAGGCTCCTCTGTGGGAGGGGCTGTGAAGGCAGGGCTGCAGCAGCATGGAGGAAGCAGGAGGGACCTAGGAGCTGTATCATTTAAATATACTGGCAAAGTCCACTTTTTTCTCAAAACTCCAGACTGCAGCTTTAACTGGCCTGTCACTTTGTTTACGAATATTTTCGAAACATAAAGCGCAGCAACATAAAAACTGGATGGGCGGCAGCCTTTTTGTGTATCACGTACCTGATCTGATCTGCCACTGCTCATATTCACTGACTAACTCCGTTGTGCATGCGCTTTCCAGTGCACCTATTTGACACTGATTCATTTTAAATAGGCTTATCAACTGTTCCACTCAAAGAAAGGATCAGATTCAAAATAATACATGTATGTCTCTTTCATATACAGTAGACTTACATGTTTCTAGCTAAGTCAACTGAGTGGCGTTATCACATGTTTTAAGCGTAGTCCTCTCAGAAAGCTCTAATAATAGATGTCGAGGCTTGCGGTCTTAATCGAGGAGGAGGACGGAGAAGGTTGGCCACTAGGTGTCATTATGATTTCGAGTCGATGGTGACGCAACGCTCGGTAAAGCAGAGGAAGAGACGGCAGCTACCGCACCTTCGACCAAGGTAAGCGAACAAAGACCAACTATAAAATACAGAATGAAAGACCTCGAAGGAAATATAGTGAATGTTTTCTTTAGTTAATTGTCCTACTAAGTGAATTGTGATCATTCTCTGCCTTACGATGTTGTATTTCAAAACAGACGAGTCAACCAATTTAGCAGATAAGTAGCTAACGTTTACTAGCTAACTTTCCCTTAGCTATTCGCTTTGGGTAACTTCGAGTTGTTAAGTGCTGGGAAAGGAAGTGGGTATTTTCCGGTGAAAACCTTCAGAATAAAGTTCAGAATGACGAACAGGGTATGGAACTGTCACTCTATAAACGCGACAGCTTTATTTTGAAGGACTTATGCAATGTCATGCAAACATTATATGACTGACTTGACTTAAGCAGGAACTTTAATGGCTAACTCGCTAGCTAACTAATGTTAGCAGGTTAAAGCGTTTGTTTATGTGGCTATTGGCTAACTTACAACGCCATCGAAAAATATCACCAATTACATTAAATTACATTGAGATTGATTTGAATGACTCTTTAGTGTTAATCCTTTGCTCTTTAGGTAGTTTGTGGCACGTGTGGTGCTTTGTAACCGAAACTAACAACTTTGGTAGCTAAGCTACGTTTTGTTGATTTAGACTGGGTCAGTCTGTTTTTTCCAGGACTGAACTAAAACTCTGTTAGCTAAATGTCAGCTGTCACGTTTTATGAATCGCCACCGTTACTGTATAAAATGTGACTTTTTAATGGAGGACTTCAGAGCTCTCGTTTAAATTAAACAACAGCTACAAATGTAGCGTAGCTATGAGGATGTTATCTCTAAAGGTTGTTTTGAAAAAGTGTGTACCTTATGTTAAAATGTACACTGAGAGAGATGAAATGCTTTTAAACCCTTAATAGGACAGAATTTACAATACACTGCCCGCAATAATGACTGTATGACAATACAGCCATTCTGTGGTAACTGATACATTGCAAGACGATCCTCTAAAGATGCATCAGGATATCTGTCAAACTGAAAAGGGCAAAATACCACTGAACAGGCAAAGTGTTGATGTATCTGTGGCTTTTGTGGTGCCGGTTTAACAGTTTCTGGCATGAACTGAGATGAAACGATACATAAAAAGTGCATAGTGATTTAGTCTAGTGTTGAGGTTGACTGATTAATTGGTTTGGCCGATTAATCTGCACAGATATGACCTTTTAAACTATTGTTATTGGCTGAATTTGGCTCTGAAAGTAGTCATTTTGCATGGAGGTTCCGCTGAGTCAATCATCATCATTTGAAGGCCACTTCTGCTGAGAATATGTAGAGCCTCCTCTGAATCTGAAGTAAACAAACTGACACAGACAGGTAACTGCTGTATGTTAACGTTAGATATGCAGCAGCCATACATGTGCGGCAAACTTTGATTAATGTCACGTTATTCAGTGTAGACTAAGAGATATTTTTTCTGAAACTACTTCTCCACTCTATGACATACCTTCCACGCATTACTCTGGTGATAGCGCTAGATAATATGGGCAAATGTCAAATCTTTGTGGGCCCGTCGTAACGTTAAATGTTAGACAACTGATTTTACCGGAGGCTGACAAATAGCATTCAGGTCATATTTAGTCTCCTATTGCCAGACCTCTCATCTGACCCGTTTTCAGTTCATAACTAGTCTTGATTATATAACACAGCACCATCATCTTGTCCAAGGTATGGACCGGGCACTAAAGGTAATCAGGCAGGCAGGAACAGAAACCATTCTGTTAACATTACAATACTGCACTTTACCAGTGTGACGTTCTCTCTTCCAAATGATCCAGCCACTTAACTATCTCTACATTCATTAAATGAACGTACACTTTAGGATCCTCCTTATCCCAGTAATATGCACAAACATCACTTGTTTGTATTGCTGCTTTTCCACCCAAATTAGTGGGTCTACATGGGCTTTTTAAACACAAGGCTACCTGTTAAATATTGCCTATTGACCCCATTCTCACTTCCCGCAGGCAAGACAACCAGTGTGCGAATTCTATCTAGAGCATTACATTATACATCACTGATGTCACATTTCACGTCACAAATGCACCGGAAACAATTGTAAGAAAATGGAAAACAACAATAGATGCAATGTGAAAGATGCATCTGTAAAACAGTGTATACATTCTCTTGAGTGTCACAACCCCCGCTAAATGACTCGTTTTACTATTAAAATCTGAGCCATTCGGTCCATTAACATCTTGAAGGCATAGTTTACACATCGACTTTACATATTCCCATTGCACACAAAGCCAAAGTCAAAGCGAATTTAACTGGGATTTTTGAACAGCAAAAAGGGATTTTAAAGAGAGATGTCACTGAAAACTGTTTCTTTTTGCAGTTTTAACAACCAAATATGTGATTGATCAGTCTTCGAAGGAAGGCAGATTGCTCTGGGGAAACACTGTAGCTAAATATCTCCCTATTTCCAACAATGTTAATCAGGCTATAGAGCTTGAGGTACTCCATCCTCCCCTATTTGGGTCCGAGCTGGAGGAGAGGGCCACAGAGCTGGTAGAACAAGTGCACCATCTAAACCAGGGGTATTCAACTAAAATTGAAATAGGTTCAGTTAGAGAGAATTTGTATCAAATAGTGTCTAGTAGTTGTATCAACGTCTACATGTAATCAAGAACTGACGGTTAAATCAAAATGGGAAAGAACATTTCAAAAACATTTCAACAGTATTCATTGTCATTTAACATGTAATTATACAGATATATAATACTGTAGATGTTTGTTTTTTTTCTCTCTTTAAGGAAAAGAAGGGGGAACATTCATTTAGAGCTGTCCCCGCAAGTGACAGAGTCACGCAGCGACCTGTTTACTGCTGGTGATTATGTAATAATGTAATTTAGCGGGTTCTCAATCACTACACATTATAAACGGTCGCGGGTTTAGCTTGACGGGGGGGGACACCTGGGAAACACCCCGACGTCATCATCATGACGTGTACCGTCACGTCTCTTTAGGAGCAGCAGCGCAGCTTTCTGTGTGAATTACACGGCAGTTCATCTTTATTCCAGCGGTGCTTCGCTCTGTGTGAATGACCAACGGCGGAGAATTGACGAACCGCCGCTGCGGCGTTAATGCAGCGTCTGTGTGTGAGAGGGGCTATTCTCAGCCTCCGCAGGTACTACCACTTCCTGTTTGGGACGATGTGTCGACGCAAATTATTCATGTCGACGAATTTAAGTCGTTGATTACGTCGACGTGACGTCCCAGCCCTTTATTCATTAGCACGCTGTTGGGCAGTGAATGAATGGGTCAGGATCGGTGTGAGCTGTTCATATTGGGCTCTGAGACTGCTTATTTTCTGTGACCTTAGTTCAGACCTGAGTGGGTATGTTTGGTCAAAAACTTTGTGCTTTGTTTAATAGTGGTGTTTCACATTGACACTTTTTTTGAGTGCCACAGTCTGAGCATATGAGACAGACTGGTCTTGTGCTTCCATTGGGAAGAATGAACATAAATGAGTCTGTCCATTCCAGGATGAAAGCTCTGTTTTCTCAGTCCACTTTTCTCTTTCTTAGAGAGTGCCAGGTGGAGTTATGTTTCTCTGTTGTCTCTGGCGCACTCATCTCTCTCTCTCACTCTCTCCCTGTATCGCTCACTCATCTTTCTGACTGTCACTTGCTTCTCACCTCTTTCATCTGTCTGTATTGAGAGTCGCAATGTTTTTCTCCTGGAATGCACAGATTTGGGATGGCTTAACTTGCATGCAATTGGTCAGTGGAGTTCCTGATCTGCACTGGTTAAAATGGAAGCGCCCCGCCAAAATTTCAAATACGGGGCGCCATTTGGCTCGGTGGGTGGAGCGGGTGTCCCATGTGAAGAGGCTTTGTCCTGGCTGCAGTGGACCCGGGTTCAACTCCCGGCCTGGGTCCCTTTGCTGCATGTCACTCCCCCTCTCTCTCAACCTGTTTCCTGTGGTGTCTTCAGCTGTCCTGTCAGTAAAGCCAAAAGGCCAAAAAAATATGCTAAAATAAAAAAATTCAATTCATTTATTTTCACATTTATTGACTATAGGTCCAGGTCCGTATAGGATGGTGTCTGGGTCAGGACGCGGACCTATGGTCTAAGCCATAGGTTTTCACTAACAGGCGGTATGGCGCCGCTTTTCTAGACTTTACGGTACTGGTTTAGCGGATCAGGAAATCCACCAATGACCAGTTGCATGTGAGTTAAGCGATCCCATGTGATGCTTCTCATCCAATCAAATCTGTGCATTCCACGCAGTAAACATTGCAACTCTGAATAGTAGCTGTGTCCCAATAGCACATTAGAATGAAATCCAAAACAAAGACATTTCTCTGTGACCTGACTGCAATAAATGGATCAGAAGGACACATCTTGCTCATTCCCCTCCACAGCAGCTCCTTATTTGTCCTGTCTCGGTACGAGCAGATGTGTTATACAGCTCTGGGTGTCTCCAAACGGCCACGTTTAGTGATATTTATCCTCTCCTCCATCGTTGTTCATGTTCAATGTCCAGACATCATCAGTGTGAACATAATGACCTTGAACGCGTTGCTTTCAGTCCTACAACAGCATTAGTTTATCCAGGAATTTACAGAGCCATACATACCATCATCATTTCTGTTAACCTCTCTCCCCAGTGCTGTGTCCGCATTAGTAACAGTCACTGGCTGGCTTCTCAGTGTGAGATATAACTTTACAAGAATGCTTCCGCTGTACCAGCACTTGTATCCCCACAGACAGCTTGCTGGTAGGACATTGCCAATATATTGCGCTAGTTAAACCAAGAGGGCACTTAAATTGTGTATAGATGTTGACAGGAGGGGAGCTAGGTAGCTGTTGGCAGCCAGTGAACAACAGATGTCCATTCAGTGTGGCCTTTCAGCAGCGCTGTTACATGTTTATCTGATCAGCTCTTCTAATCGAGCTTTATAGAGACCGCTGATCAAACTTTTTACTATGTTTATCGGCTGATAACAGTTGGTGCTTGATCAGTCAGAGCACACTCGCATATTAAACTGGCTATGTCTCAATCTTAAAAACATAAACAATGACAGGTAGTACCCAATTTTTTTTTATGACAGTGTCAAAATTGCAATGAGAAAAAACTCAAGGCAACAGATTAATTTCATGTTAATCTTTATTTCAGTGAATGATTCAGAAAGGATACAGTCTGTCATGGATACAAGCAACAAACACTCTCGCATATTGGAAATCTTAACTCCCTTTTCCAGTCAGTACTGTGCATGTGCTACTGTCAACAGAGATGAGAGGGAAGTGAGATGGCTCACTCCGTGGGCACTGCCATCATCATCTCCAGAAAAATGATTGCCGTTGATAAAATTAATCCTTTTTAACTACTTAACCAGTGAAGCAAATGAGTTGCTAGATGTACTAGCTGAATGTAGATTGGGGCAATATATTGATATTATGATATGAGACTATATATCGTCTTAGATTTTAGATACTGTTATGTTGATATGACATTAGTGTTGCCCATTCCTGGTTTTAAGGGCTTCATTACAGTAAAGTGATGTAATTTTCTGAACTTAATATCTGGGTCTACTTTTTCTATTACTTGCCTTTACCCACCTTTAGTCATTATACCCATATTTACTGGTGAACATTTATCAAAAATGTCATTGTTTTAATATTTTGTGAAAGTACCAAGATACATCCCTACAGTATTGTCCCAACGTTGACATCAAGGCTATTTGATTCCAGGGATGTATCATATGGATTCTTTTCAGCTGATGCATATAACCCATTATTACTTGTTTCTCATGGCAGATAGCGATACGGTAATGAATAATTCATTTAAAGAAGAAGTTCAATATACGAACAGAAGAAAGGCTAAGATGCAATGAGCAAAGATTTTTTTTTTGTTAAAACTTTCTGAACACTTATTGTTTTTTCTTCCTCTGAAACTTGACAAAAATGATCTCCACACTGACTATTTCTTCTTCTCTATATTTACCACAAACCAACTTTCAAGGAACTAACAACCACCAACTGTATCAGAGTTTGTAAATTAATTCAGTGGTCTAATGTTTTGCAACCCCTTTTTGATTCTGTTGCCCACTACCAACATTTGTGAATTTGTTATGAGGAGATTTCCACTAGCCCAATGTGGCATTTTACTTGCCTGAGACGACTGGGAAATTGCAACTGTTGAGCACTGGTACTAATTGATGAAGTGAGACAATACATTTGCCTGAAGGACTTTGTGTCATGATTATGTGGTTTCACTGCCAGCATTAGAAACTTGGACCTCAAACCCATCCATCTCAAAAGGATTTGTGCTTGCACAAATGAGATTTCTTCATCATTTCTTCATAACTGTACTTACACAATGTTATCAACATTTCTCTGAAGACAGCAGAGCTTGCAGCTTTCCTTCCTCCTTTTCTAGGCCAACAGTCATCTTCGTTCATAGTTCCAATTTGTAAGAGACATCTCAGTGTTGTAACATCAGACCTTCCCATAACAACAAGGCATGCTCTATTATGTTCCTGTCTTTCCAGGTAAAGCATGGCAATGACTGGCCAGAGCTCGTGCTCCTCCATGAGTAACCACACCAAGGAGCGGGTCACCATGGCTAAAGTGACCCTGGAAAACTTTTATAGTAATCTCATCGCCCAGCACGAGGAAAGAGAGATGAGGTAACATCCAAATGTTTGAGTAGCTACACACTGATATTTGATGAACACCATGTTTTCATTCCAGACAGTTGAATTCTTAGTAAAACATAAAAATCTGCTTGTAACTTGATACACACATTTAAACATTATGAACATTCTTCTTTTTATTGTGTGGCTTATGTCAAAATTAAGCTGAGGCAAGGACACTTCCTGTTGTGACAAAGTACATCTGTGTACTCCTGTTGGGTTTATTATGGATGATAGGAGATTTTCTTTCTTTCTTTCTTTTACTGCTACTTGTATCTCGTTAAGTCTAAACCCCCTGCTTGTAACACTAACTTTCTCTTTTTAATGTGAAGTCACTAAGCCAAAGTATAGGCTAATATAGTAAGTCTAGTAATTCAAGTTTTTGATTTGATTCTTTTGCTTGATATGTAGCTGATCTCTGAGTGTGATGTATGTCATCAGCCTTGTAAATAATATGATGGATACATGTTTATTTAACTGATGGTAAGGCTGTTCTGGATTCAACAGTCTAGGGATCTTTTCATTACCGGAGTATACCTGATGAAGATGACATGTGTAATGTAAGGTGTGCAAGCACCTTTTTCTTGAACACAATTGTCATGGTGGGATGTGCTTCCACTGCTTTGTTACTATAAGATGGTTGTAATTGTCTTTTCAGGCAGCAGAAGCTGGAGAAAGTGATGGATCAGGAAGGCTTGGCTGATGAAGAGGTGAGTGACTGACACAAACCTGCAGTGTTTTCCCAGGATGCTTTGTGATAGTAAGGGAGAATTCACTCAGTAGGTTTAACAGTCACCTTCTATGTCCTTTCGTGACCACTTTCCTTGACCTCAAGACAATGAGAGATATGGAGAAATGTGGACAAGCAACAGAGAGGGAGCGTGAATGTGAAGTGTGGACGGGATATGAAAACGTTGTTTAATCATCAGAATTGCTATTATTGCCAAGTAAGTTTACACATACAAGGAATTCGCTGTGGTCTGCAGGTGCAAGACAACAAACAATAATACAGATATTTAAAAGAGATAATACAAATAGAAATTGTGTGAATATAAATAGCATGTAACACATTTTTAAAGTAGGTGAGGAATGTGCAGATTTATTCAGTAATGCAAAAGCTTGGCCGTTTGGATGCGGGGATCCTGCACCAATTCTCTGCCTCTGTGTGAATGTCTTGGAGGTGGCGAGTGGTGAAATTTTGTCCCAGCGGTGATCTGCCTCTGGAGGTAGTATCAGAGGTGCAGCATTGGTGGACCTAATGTGAATAAGTGTGGATAAGCCGGCTGAGCGTATCAAGGTTGTGTCAATCTGAAAGTCTGATAACTACACAGGTCTCTCACTCAACTTAATAAAGAGAAATGTCCCACTAAGCAACGTTACAGGACCAAACAAAAGTAACGTAGTAACTGTAACTGTCTTTGGCAACTTATGAGGAAAAAATACTGCAGTTATACGTGGAGAAGCGTCTGTCGTTTCACCTGTCCTACTGACTCTGTATCACATTTCTGCCCGAAAAACAGCGTCTGTCACCGGCAAAAAACTTAAACTCAATTGTTTGTGTTGAAAAATAATCACTGTGACGGTCAGCCCTCCCGACCGAGACTTCAGTGAACGTGAGTGAGGGAGTCAGACTGCATCCAGTTTACTGATGGTGACTATTTAATTATGTAATTTAGAGTGAAAAACGTAAATTTGTCACTTTCCAGGATGTTTGGTGGGTCAGGATCTCAATCACTACACATTATAACAGCATCCATATGATTATAAATTATCCGTGGGTTTAGAGTGACAGGAGGACACCTGGGAAACACCTTGAAAACACACAGACTTCATCATCATGACGTGTACCGTCACGCCTCTTTAGGAGCCGCAGCGCCGGCTTGCTGTGTGAATTACACAGCGGTTCTTCTTTTAGGCGAAGATGCTGCGCTCTGTGTGAACAAACAACGTTGGAGAACTGGTGAACCACAGCAGCGACGATAATGCAGTGTCTCTGTGTGAAAAGGGCTCCTGACAGTTTATTACATTTCCAACCAGAGAGAGCCAGATGTTTAGGGTCACTGTATTAGAAAGATTTTGGTTGAGGTGTCCTTTGTTAAAGTCACAGAGGACACTAACAAAGGAGTCCAGGTATGTCTGCTCCACGCACAGTATTTTATCGGTGAGTACGCGCTTTGTGTCCTGCACCGGCCTGTGGTGGAATGTAAGAACAACCGGAATGATTGAAGCAAACTTGCAGGGGACATGAAGTAGGGTTTGCAGTTGATGAGAAATGATTCCAGAACAGGAGACTAGTGCTATGCACCAGCCACTGTTGATATAAAAACAGATTCCCCCACCTTTCGCTTTGCTGGATAGTTCCGTGTCATGATCCGCTCTGAAGAGTTGGAAGCCTGCCAGCTGCAGCCCAGAGTCTGGTATCCATCCACTCAGACACGTCTCCTTGAAAAACAGAATGGAAGATGAAGAAAAGCCTCTGTATCTCCCCACCAGTAGCTGCAGTTCGTCTAGTTTATTGCACAGAGAGCAGTGTTCCCCACACATTCATTTATTTGTGGAGTTCTGCCACAATATCAACATTTACAGCCACACATTGATTTAGTGTTTTTGGAGCTGCGCATCCTGTTCTCACTCACTCACTCACTTGGCGGCACACCAGTCAAGTGAATAACATGGTGTTATATACTCTCATACAGTGGATGGCAGTGTGGTCTTTTGTCCACCAGTAAAACCAACAAAGCAGAGGAGGACTATTTAACACAGTTGGCTCTGGTTAGGTTAGCGCACCTTTGGCAAGAATGGTCAATAATTCCATTGTTGAACAGAAAAAAAGATGGGAAACAAGTCTGCTGAAGCTGTTCTCTGGTGAAAGATCTCTGGGTATCACAGCAGAAGACAGTAAAGTAAAATTAGGCTTCATGACTACAAATGTTTACAAAATCTATCTATGGTTTATCATTGAAGTGAATGAATGTACTGAAGACTGGATTCTCTGTTAACAGTGACAGATCATCATGATTGTTTGAACATAACTGTTACATTTACTCAAGATAGGAATAATGTGTAAAACTGGAATCTATGGCTGCACATCATGTTAAAGTAGAAACATGTGGATAAAAACTGCATACTGATACTGGCATCAGGTATCGGGCCAATAGATAGATAACTAATAATCTCAGAGGGGAAATTCAGTCATCAAAGCAGCAGCTACATTCAGTACATATACAATAGGAAATAAAATGATAAAAAAAAAAGAAATAAGGGCAATATAAAGGCAATAAGAAACAATAAAGTACTGTATCCAATATGAGGTATAAGGTTTATGTACAGAAGTAATATAAAGCGCAGTAGTTATGTGTGTGTTTTGTTATGTTAGCGTGTATGATTTCACCTCTGTCATACCTGGTGGGCATGGGGGTGCGGTCCATTTCGATGCCTCACCATAAACGAGGAAGTCCTTATAACTTGAACATACAATTTCCTATCTCCACCAAATTGCTCACACATGTTGAGGGTGTCGCCCTGAATACGCCTATGCGCCAATACTGTCATATCCATAGCACCACCCACTGGACACAGGAAGTTATACTAACATCATCCCATTTACATGACATTTACAGGTAGTTTTCTCCACATCATACACTACAATATGGCATGCAAGTAACAGGTGAGCGCGCCCGCCGGCGGCGCAGCAGCCCGACGTGCGTGGAGCAAGGGTCCGTTCATCGCTGCTTGCAGCTTTAATTGTGTTGAGTTATTCATATAGAAAGTTATGCATTATAAGTGGCAGATGAGAATCACACAGAATGGAAAAGAAATGAAAAAGTATTCTCCTGGTCTGTGCTCTGCAGAAACGTATGCGCCGTTCTCAGCATGCAAGGAAAGAGACTGAGTTTCTGCGTCTGAAGCGCACGCGGCTGGGCCTGGAGGACTTTGAGTCCCTGAAGGTGATTGGCAGAGGAGCTTTTGGAGAGGTAAAAACCTTACAAATGAATATTTGGAATGTGATTCCTATGTGCTTTTTTGTTATAGAATTTAAATGACTGTTTTTCAGTAGTATTTTAAAAGTCATTGATCGAGACTTTGTCAGGTATGAGCATTGCTGTGTTTGCCTTTAGGTTCGTCTGGTACAGAAAAAAGACACCGGTCATGTCTATGCAATGAAGATCCTCCGCAAAGCTGACATGTTGGAGAAAGAACAGGTGAGACGGCACACACTGAAAGATGTTCAGAAGCAATGGAAACATTTCAAAGTATTTGTGTTGACTGGTCCGCCTGCCTGCCTGCCTGCCTGCCTGCCTTTTAGGTTGGTCATATCCGTGCTGAGCGGGACATTCTGGTCGAGGCAGATAGCCTGTGGGTGGTCAAAATGTTCTACAGCTTCCAGGATAAGATGAACCTCTATCTCATTATGGAGTTCCTGCCTGGAGGTATGACCCTCTAACCCTACAACACAATACTGAGGGGAAAGTTGAAGCAGCTAGGGCTTCTGTGTTTGACCAGTCTGTGATGGTCTGCCCTGCAAAACTTCCCCTAAAGTTTCTGAGCTATCAGGCAGTTCTTACCCCAGAGCAGGGGTTTTTTTCCCTACAACATGATGAGCGCCAGTGTGACTGTGGTTTCTGCTTTTGTGGCACAGGGGACATGATGACTCTGCTGATGAAGAAGGACACTCTAACAGAAGAGGCTACTCAGTTCTACATAGCAGAGACAGTGCTAGCCATTGACTCCATCCACCAGCTGGGTTTCATTCACAGAGACATCAAACCAGACAACCTGCTGTTAGACTCCAGGGTGAGTCATGGTTAACCACTTTATTCATCGTGATTGTGTCCGTTATCATTGAACTTAGTATAGAGCAGTTTCTCACCCTTGGAATTGTGACCCCAGATGGGGAGTGGACCCTCGAGAGTGTTAGGAGGGTACCATCCCTACTAAGTGAGGTCCCTGTCAGGTAGGCCTTGTTCAGACCTGGGGCCTCAATTATAAACGTTGCGTACGCCACTCTCTACGCACACGGTGGGATTTATAAAAAGAGAACTTGATGGGAAAATGTGCGGTCCTCCACGCACACTCTGACCCATGTGTACGCACATAACTGGGGTAAGGAGAAACTGCTCCACTGATGGCAGGAGAAAGAAACGGGAGAAACTGTGTGAAAATGTATTCAAAAAAACTATTTCTACAATGAATAAACAAACATACTCCCTGGAGTGCACACGGGAAACATATGATTTAGAACAATAGTAAGACAACAGTAGAGCAAATTACGTTTACACTGATATGAATGCAGTTTAATATATTAAACCGGCAATTATATTCCAACCGGCACATTATTCCAGAGGGAATTGGCTGACAGGTCAGGGATATCCCAGCCAACCT